>NC_087201.1:80923566-81026337 GCF_015104395.2 Macrobrachium nipponense | reverse complement strand
AGATAGCGCCGTAGCGCCCTCACAGGACAAAGCAGCATCTCATCCGCATCATTATCGGTGAAGTCCAGGAGGAGGGGATCGTGAAAGACTCGAACCTGTCGTCAGGGATCGACGGATTCTGAGTCTTAGCTACGAAGTTCGGGACGAAATCGAGCGTCACAGATCCCCAGCCTCTGGTATGTTTAACATCATAAGAAAGGCCATGTAGTTCCTACTCTCTTCGCCGATGCCAGGGCCAGCAAGAAGAGGGTCTTGAGGGTCAGATCCCTGTCTGACGACTCTCGGAGTGGCTCGAAGGGTCTTCGAGTCAAACTCCTAAGTACGAGATCACATCCCACGCAGGGGGCCTGAGTTCCCTGGGTGGGCAAGACTTTCGAAGCTCCTCATTAGCAAGGATATCTCGAACGAATTCGAGATGTCCAGTCCCCTCAGTTTTAGGACGAGCGCCAGTGCTGCTCTATATCCCTTAACTGTGGGTACTGAGAGGAGCTTCTCTCGGCGAAGAAACACGAGGAAATCCGCTACCTGCTGAAGAGTGGCTCTGAGAGGAGACAGACCCTGTCTACGACACCAACCACAGAAGACGGCCCACTTCCCCTGGTACACAGCTGCAGAGGACTGTCGGACGTGTCCAGCCATCTCTGTTGCTGCGCTACGAGAAAGCCTCTCGTTCGCAAGAGATGGTGGATAACAGCCAGCCGTGAAGTTGAAGGACTGGACTGCTGGTGGTACCGTTCTACGTGTGGCTGGGCTAGAAGGTTGTGCCAAGTGGTAGCTCTCTCGGTGCGTCCGCAAGAAGAGCCAGCAGGTCCGGATACCAAACGGCTTGTGGTCGTTTGGGAGCCACCAGGATCATTCTGAGATTGGGAGTGACCAGCGCTCGACTGATCACTTTCCGAATCAGACAGAAGGGAGGAAAGGCGTAAGCGAAGAGGTTGTCCCAGGGGTGTTGGAGAGCGTCCTCTGCAGCTGCCCATGGGTCCGGCACAGCCGAAAGAAAACCTGAAGTTTTTCTGTTGTGCCGGGTGGCGAACAGGTCTACGACCGGTCGCCCCCACACAGGTTGAAGAGCCTTTTTTTTTTCCGCCACGTCTTGGTGTAGAGACCATTCGGTCCCTATCACCTGATCCCGACGGCTGAGCTTGTCTGCTACTACATTACCTCTTGCCTGGAATGTAGCGTGCTGACAGCCTCTATCGAGGTTAGCCGTGGCCCACTCGTGCACCTGCACGTCAACTGATGGAGCGGAAGAGACACTAGCCCCCCTGCTTGTTGACATATGCCACTACGTGGTGTTGTCGCACATCAACACCACTGAGTGTCCCACCAAGCGGTCTGAAACTCTTGGAGAGCGTTGAACGCCGCCTTGAGTTCCAGGACATTGATGTGAAGGTGCTTCTCGTGATGGTCCACACACCTGCAGCCAGCAACTCCTCCAGGTGTGCGCCCCATCCCTCGGTCGATGCGTCTGAGAACAGAAGCATCTCCGGGGGGGGAGTGCGTATGGGCACTCCTCTTAAGAGGTTCTGTCGTCGAGCCACCAGGCTAGGTCCTGCCTCACCTTGTCCGTGATAGCCACGGGAAAGTAAGGAGGATCCTTGGCCTGAGACCAACTCTCCCTTAGTCTCCACTGGAGAGACCGCAGGTGAAGACGCCCGTGAGGACTAACTCGAGTGACGACAGATGGCCGATCACGACTTGCCATTGCTGTGCTGCCTGTTCCTGCCGAGACAGGAACCGGCCGGCTGCCTCCCTGAATTTGCTGATACGCAAGTCTGCGGGAAAGACTTGCCCTGCTACCGTGTCTATCAGCATACCCAGGTACTTCATCTTCTGCTTGGGTTCGAGGTCGGACTTCTCGTAGTTTATCACGATCCCCAGATCGCGACAAAACTTGAGGAGCCGATCTCTGTCCTGTAGCAACTGCGAGCGGGAGCTCGCCAGGACTAGCCAATCGTCGAGATACCTCAGAAGACGTATCCCGTGCGAATGGGCCCAAGCCGACACCAGAGTGAACACTCGCGTGAACACCTTGTGGGGCGGTTGAGAGACCGAAACAAAGTGCCCTGAATTGGTACACCGTCCCAACCGTCGAAGATGAAGCGGAGGTACTTTTCTGGAGGACTGATGGATGGGTATTTGAAAATACGCGTCCTTCAGATCCACTGAAAGCATGAAATCGTTCCCCCTGATCGAGTCGAGCACTGAGCGTGCCGACTCCATCGTGAACCGCGTCGTGCGAACGAAGCGGTTCAGGGGAGAGAGGTCTATCACCGGACGCCAGCCCCCCGATGCCTTCTCCACTAGGAAGAGGCGGCTGTAAAAAGCCCGGTGACTGGTCCTCCACGATTTCTACAGCTCGTTTTTCGCCAGCATGGTCTTGATCTACTGTCGAAGAGCGTTGTCCTTTGTTGATCCCCGGACAATAGGTCTGTAGATGGACCGGTTTGGAGATGAGGGGGGGCCGAGACTCGAAGGGTAGTAGATATCCCTCCCGAAGGACGTCTACTATCCAGTTCTCGGCGCCGTAGCGCTGCCAAGTCGCCCAATGGCTCGCTAGGCACCCCCCACACTTCCGGCAGCAGGTGAGGGGGGGGAACGCCGTCCCACCTAGCGTTTCCCTCCTCGTTTCGACTTCTTTCCAGCACCTCCTCGGGAAAGGAGGGCTGGGAGGAGGGCTGGTTGCGGCTCCTCTAGCAGAAGTTGAAACAGCTGGAGTCTTCGCACGGGGTTGGACGGTGCAACCGTCTTCGCCGCCGTGGAAGCGCTAGCCAAGCTCTTTGGTTTGGCCGCAGTTACTCGAGGTTGCCCAGAAACCTTCGAGACTGCCTGGTGGACTAAGCGGTCACTCTCGTCAGTGCGCCGCCGTTCCACCGCAGCGTCCACCATCTCTCCAGGAAAGAGAGCTGGGAACTCCTAAGAGGTCCATTTCGTAGCCCGAGTGCCGCTTCACGCCCGCCGGGCCCCCTTGGTCACTCGGGGTAAGGACTGCGTCCCTACGTCGAACCAAGTTGGCCCACAGGTTAGCAGTCTGATGGGCGAGGTAGATTGCTCTTCCTCCAGACTGGCACAGTCTCCTGAAAGAAGCGTCGTCTTCGAGAGCAGAAAACTCCCAGAGCCGGCCGCTACTTTGGATATTGTGAGGGACCACAAATCTCCAACCAGGAAACTGCCTTGGAATGCTGACCATAGCGTAGATTCCAGGGCAAGTGCCTCCTGCTGCGAGAACCATAAGTTCTCCGACAGGAGCTGCTGCAGGGACACACCTGGAGTCAGCCTCGCTAA
Source organism: Macrobrachium nipponense (assembly GCF_015104395.2). Taxonomy (NCBI): domain Eukaryota; kingdom Metazoa; phylum Arthropoda; class Malacostraca; order Decapoda; family Palaemonidae; genus Macrobrachium; species Macrobrachium nipponense. Next base: position 81,023,052 of record NC_087201.1, on the reverse strand, counting down.
CTCCGGGTTAACCTGTTTCGGCAATATCGGGTCTTCTGATGGCACGTAAAATCGCCTCTGTCGCTGTAGAGGAGGAGGAAGCAGCTTAGAGGACCGTCCGGATTTTAGCGAGTCCTCCCGTCCGGAGACGAGATTCTCCACCTGATCCAGGACCGAGTCCGCAAGCTCCGATCGTGGCAACCCCATCATCATTTTGGGCTCCCTCTTGGGACCCCAAAATGATTCGAGCCGGGACGTGGGCTCTGCTGGTGGTAGCGGCGATCCTTCCGCAAGGTCATTATGCAGACGCATCAACTTAATGACCTCTGCGAAGTTCCTCTGTATCTCGGGCTTGTCACAGCGTCTTGTGGAGTAGGACCGTCCAGTCCCTCCAGCAAGAGCATATCCCTCGATACTCCTCCTTCAGAAGGAGGAACAGCGACAGACCCCTGACGGTCGCCTCCAACTACTTGCGCGTACGTTCTGGTCGGTCCTAAGACCGTGCCTGAGCCGCACGGCGTCATAGCTGGGTCACGAGCGGCGCACCTCTCGTGATCGCTCCTTGGTACCGGTCGCTCCTCCCGGTATAGCCCGAGGAGGTTGAAGGTACAGGAGAGGCAGACCTGACGCTCCCCCCCTCGCTCGCTGGCAGGACCAGCGTGCGTGGAGGGCTGCTGCTGATCGTCAACCCACCCGCGGTGACGGTCGAGCAGCAGGCCTAGCCTTGCCGCTCGCCTGGGGCGATTGGCTCGGCTGAGAACGTCGAGACCGATCTCTACGTCAGGCGAGCTGCCGCTGGTCACCGTCTCCGCCCGGTCCATCGGGAGCGGCGGACGGGTGACCTGCTAGGCTCCCTTTCGCGTCGAGACCTGCCAGCGTCCTCTCGGCGCGTCAAACCGCTGGTACCAGCCGTGGCTGGTACCCGCGGCCGTGGGGACTCCTTCCTCGCCTCAACCCGTGGCCGGTCAGCGACCGTCACGTCAGCCCGAGCAGCCAGTTGATCGCTGCGAGAGCGTCCACTGGCCTGGCGAGAGACCTCGCGTGCACGACTCTCGCCAGTCTTCTGCTCCGCGCCGCTGTCTTGACGGCGAGCGAGCTCGGGCGTCAAAACTTTGGCTGGACGGTCCTCTTTGGAAGAGCGTCCACTCGGTGCTTCTCGCGAACGAGAAGCGGCCGAGACGGAACCTGGTTTAGCGGCAGAACGCTAGCACCAGGTGAGGACGCACCAGCCGAGGCTGGTGCTCTGGTCCCCGTCGACTTCTTCTTTGCAGAAGAAGCGACGGGCCCCGTTCCCGAAGGAACAGGAGGACCAGCAGAAGAGCTCCCCAGCTCGCCTGTGCGAGCCGGGCCCTTAGAAGATCCCGAAGGAGTCTTCTTAGGGGGGGAGGAGGCAACCTTCTTCTTCTTCGGCTGTTTGGCCTTAGAAGTCGAAGGAGAAGGAGAGGCAGCAGACGACGAAGAAGACGATGAAGACGACGACGACACCTTCTTCCTCTTCCTCTTCTTCTTCGCCAGGCTCCGCAGAACAGACGTCAGGTCTTCCATCCAGGAGGGAGCCGGGGCAGTTGCCGAAGCAACAGGGCCCGACTGCACCTGTCCGGAAAGACCTGAGCCTGTGACAGCAACACCAGCAGCAGGAACAACAGGAACAGGTCCGGGAACAGCAGGAACGGCAGGAACATCTGAAAGGGAAAGTGCAGGCCGATCTGAAATGGAAAGAGTGGCTGGAACGGCAGCAGGTACGGCAGGCACGGCAGGTACCACGGGAGAGCCAGGCGTCCTGTCGGCAGTTACCGACATCCGTGGCACTGGCGGCAGGTCCAGGGGGGTACTCTTTGGGCAGACGCGAAGTCCGGGGTCGGCAAAGGAAAAAATCCAGGTGGTGGTGGCACCGTCCTACCTTGGCACGGCAGCAATTGTTTTTGTATAGCCACCGTGGGTGTCACCGACATTATATGCGTATATACCAGATGTGTGGCATCTCATACGCTGGTGTCGTTATTGTGGTGGTAGTTGTGGTCACCGCACCATGAGTGACCACAGCCAGCCACCCCGCCGCCAACCGCTGGAGCAACCCCTGGATGCTGGGCACTCCCCTGCAGTCCCAGCGACTCCCACCTGTCCCAGTCGTCCTTCGCTGATGGCACACCTGCGGAGACAATAGCGGGTTAGTTGGAGGGGCTTCCTCACGCCCTGGGGAAGAGACACCCCCCCCCCCCAGAGCGTACGGAAGACCCCGAGTACAGCTGTACGTCGGGTGGGTAGCGGGCGCCCTCCTCCACACTCGACGGATCGAGAGAGGAAAAGACTTCCGCTACCCCCCCCCGCAGGGGAAGGCGCGAAACGTGGGGGCTGGCCGGGGGGCAGGAAAGAGGACGAAGTGTCCGTCACCAAAGGAGTCACTGGACTTTCCGATGACTTCTTGGCCGGCCTAAGTCTCTTCCTGCCCTCGTACAGCACCCACTGCGCCTCGGACCAATTAACACAAGTGACACAAGGTTCGTTGCGGGAGCACTCTCGCCCCCGGCAACGAGTACAAACCTCATGGGGGTCCACATCAACGAATGACCTGAACCCTCCACATCTACGCCCCTCCAGCCCGGGACACACTCTACGGGCGACTGGAGGGCGCGGTGAAATCTCGATCTCTTCCAATTCACTCATTGCAAGTATCAAATAGAATTGTAAAAGTACTTACAGTCACTCCTGATTTATACAGAACGAGAAGCAAATACTCAAAGTGAAAGCAAAACGACAAAGCGGGCAGAGCGATGGCGAACACGTCCTTCCCACATACGGCCGAAAGCAAAAGTGATTTGTTTACCTCCCAGTCGCGCGGCGCGCGACGATCGGACAAGCAGTTAACTACCGTCTCGCCCTTGTTCGAAGCTTACGACGTACCAGTTCCAGCTGCCGCTAGCCTAGGGTTCCTATTGTTTAAAGGACCATTGAGGGTTTGTATTACTCGTATCGGAACAACTGGATGTTCCCATCCGTTCTTCTCTATTCCAGTTGGTCGCCTACTGTGAGATACTCTTCTTTCAGCAGCAGTCTTCTTCCCAATGCTAGAAATTCCAGGAATTCGAGCATAGGCGAGGTTCCCGATTATCGCGTAACAATTATCGGGGATTCTCGTCTCGCTTTGGACCGTGGTCTCGCTTAAGTGTTTGGAGATCGTAAAAAACTCGAACACTCTGAATGCGCTAGAAATTCCGTAGAATTCTAAGCACTCTGTGAACCCCCCCCCCCCCCCCCCCCATTCGTCAAAACGATATCGGCTGGTGGTCCTCTCGATCCCGTAGAAATCGAGGATGGGGCAGGCTCCCTCCTCAACGACCGGGGCTTACGTCAGGTAGGACCCCGAAGGTACCCCCGGTAGCCGCAGTCCCCAATGTGGGATCCTACAGAGAAATCTCTGTAGGATCCCTCCCTTTCCCTCGTAGCCGTAAGGCAAAGAGGGAATGGGGAGGAATTGAATACTCGCTCGCCTTCCCAGTGGAACTAGCAGTTGGAGAAGAGTAGGAGCAGCCATCGCCGCAAAAGTCTGGGAAAACGTATCGTCAGGAGAAAACGTTTTCCCGAGGAGGGTTACGAACTCACACTGTAGGTAAGGGTCTGCCGCCACTGTGAACGTCGTCTGGGTGGGGCTGATCGACACCTGACAGGAGAGAGCCGATACTGTCCTCCGACTCATTCCAGTCCTCATCGAGGTCAAAACCTCTCAGGAGGACCGAAGGGGTATTTAAATACAGTGTCCGAAGACACGTAGAAATGCCGCTGTCGTAGTAGAGGAGGTGGAAGTAGCTTGTTCGACCGGCCAGATCTGAGAGAGCCTTCTTATCTGGAGACGAGAGACTGGTTCAAGACAGAATCGGCAAGCTCTGATTGTGGCAAGCCCACCGTCGGTTTGGGTTCCCTCTCGGGCCCCAAAACGACTCGAGCCGAGACGTGGGATCTGCTGGTGGGAGCAGCGATCCTTCCCCGAGGTCGTTGCGCTGACGAATCAGCGCCATAATCTCGACAAAATTCCTCTGGATCTCGGAAGTCATAGCATCTTGCAGAGTAGGACCGTCAAGCCCCTCGAACAAGAGCATTCCGAGAACCTCCCCCTTAAGGAGGAGGAGCTGCGATAGACCCCTCTCGATCTCCTCCTGCCACTTGCGCGTACGTCCTGGTCGGTCCGAAGATCGTACCTGGTACTTACGGCGTCGTGACGGGATCGTGCGGGGCATGCCCCTCACGATCACCCCGCTGTGCCTTGCTCTTCCTGGTGCAAACCGAGGAAGTTGCAGGCACGGGAGAGGAAGACATGACGCTCCTCTTTTGCTCGCTGGCAGAACCAGCGGGCTTGGAGGGCTGCAGGGGATCGCCAACTTGCAGGCCTAGTCGAGCCGTTTCCCAGGGAAACGGCTGGACCGAGAACAGCGGCCCCGATCTCGTGTGCAGAGGAGCTGCTGCTGGTCCCCCTATCCGCCCGGTCCCTGTGGGAGCGGCGGTCAGGAGACCTGCAGAGACCACTGTCGTGGTGAGACCGGTGCGTGTCCTCGCGGCGCGTCATACTGCTGGTACCAGCCGAGGCTGGCACCAATGATCGAGAGGGGGGAACCTCTTCCCAGCCTCAGCCCGTGGCTGGTCAGACAGTCACGTCTACCAAGGTTACCAGCTGGTCGCTGCGAGAGCGGTCGCTGGCCTGGCGAGAGTCACATGAGCGGCTCTCACCAGCTTCTGCTCCATGCCACGGTCCTGGCGCCAAAATTTGGCTATACGCTCTCCCGCGGGAGATCGTATACTCGGAACTTCTCGCGAACGAGAGACCAAGCCGGAACCTGGCGTAGCGGCAGCGCCGCAAACACCAGGCGAGGAAGTACCGGTGGTAGTCGGTACGCCTCTGGTCCCCGTCTTCTTCTTCCTTGCGGAAGGGGAGACGGGCCCTGTTCCCTAAAGAGCAGGAGGACCGGCAGAAGAACCCCCCCGTCCCACGGGAGTGGAACGAGCCCTTAGAAGTTCCCGAAGGAGCCTTCTTAGGGGGGAAACCCGGGTTACCAGGTGGTCGCTGCGAGAGCGGCCGCTGGCCTGGCGAGAGTCACCTGAGCGGCTCTCACCAGCCTTCTGCTCCGTGCCGCGGTCTTGGCGCCGAGCGAACTCTGGCGCCGAAACTTTGGCTGCACGGTCTCCCGAGGGAGAGCGTACACTCGGGATCTCTCGTGAACGAAAGACCGAGCCGGAACCTGGCGTAGCGGCATCGCCGCTAACACCAGGCGAGGAAGTACCAGCGCTAACCGGTACTCCTCTGGTCCCCGTCTATCTCTTCCTTACGGAAGGGGAGACGGGCCCCGCTCCCGAAGGAGCAGGAGGACCAGCAGAAGGACCCCCCGTCCCACCAGGGTGGGACGGGCCCTTAGAAGTTCCCGAAGGAGACTTCTTAGGGGGGGAGGCAGCCTTCTTCTTCTTCGGCTTATGGGCCTTAGAAGTCGAAGGGGAAGAGGCAGCAGCAGACGATGAAGACGAAGATGACACCTTCCTCTTCTTCTTCCTCTTCTTCGTCAGCTCACGCAGGACAGTCGTCAGGTCCTCCATCCAGGCCGGAGCCGGGGCTATTGCCGAAGCAACACAGCCTGACTGCACCTGTCCGGAAGGACCTGGGACTGGGGAAGACACATCGTGGGCAGGACCAGCATGGACAGGCGCAGGAACGAGGAGCGACAGGTACAGCAACCAGCTCAGGAGCGGCAGGAACAGCGGCAGCGGTAGACCCAGAAGGGACAGCCAAGCCAGCAGCGGGAACCACATCAGCGGCAGGTACGGCAGGCCCAGCCATCGCCTCGTAGAATCATCGGCAGCCAGCGGGAACCTGGGTACTGGCGGTCGGTCCAGGGGCGAGCTGCTGGAACAGCGGAAGTCTGGGGCAGGCAACACGAAGAACACAGGCGGCAGCGGCATACTCCCCCTCGGTACGGCAGCGACCGGCCCTAGTAGCGGCAGATGGCGTCACCGACACAGCATGGGGAGTGTAGACCAGGCGGGGGGGAGCAGCATAAGCGGCCGTGGAGGTAGTAGTGGAGACCGCCCCAGACCTCGCTAGACGCTGCAGCAGCCCGTGGATGCTAGGCACGCCCTGCCGCCGCGGTGGTCCATACCTGTCCAAGGTCGTCTCCCACAGATGTAGCACCTGCGGTAGCACAGATAGATTAGTAAAAGGGGTTCCCTCACGCACGGGGGGAAGACATGCCCCACCCCGAACACAAGGAAGACCCCAAATACAAAATACAATGAGGAAGCCGAGCGGGGGGCAGGAAAGTTGACGAAGAATCGGATACCAAGGGAGTCGCAGGAGAGCTTTCCAACGACTTCCTGGCAGACCTTCGCTTCCCCTACCCCCGCACAGCAGTGAAAAGTAATATGAAAATGAAAGCATACTGCACTTGCAATTCACTTGATAGAACTTAAAGGGGAAAAGATCAATTCCCGGGCAAGGTCCTAAGCGGAAACTTGATCCAATAATTTTAATATGATGCTATCATAAAATATACAGTAATACTTTGGGTTACGAACCGATTAGTATACGAATTTTTTAACTTACGAAGTGCGACCTCATTCTGGAATACGAATTTCGCTTGGAATACAAATGCGCGAATTTCCATCATGGGAGGCCGCCTGATTTGTTTACATCGGATGAGCGTGGGATCTGCGAACGCATTTTTTTCGGCCAAAACTTAACGCCTGCTTTGTTTACATCGGATGAGCGTGGATCTGCGAACGCATTTTTTCGGCCAAAACTTAACGAGGGTCACGTGACTTCCTCCTACGCATCCCTTGACCCTTTTTAAACCATAACTCTTTCAATATCTCGCTGGCGGTAAGATTGAACGCATCTGTCCGTGATACGCTCTCAATTTGCTTAGTGATTGCGCACGTGTTGTGTTTCCGTAATAGTGCTTATACATTACTATTACCCAAATACTAAAGACAATGGCTCCCAAGATGACGAAGGCAAGCAGCAAGAAGGAAAGCATAAGAAAGAAGGAGATGATTACAGTCGAAATGGAGAAGGAAATTATCCAAATGCATGATAAAGGCGAGTGCGTGAAAGACATTGCAGCATTCTTCAAGCGGTCGCAATCAACGATCTGCACTATTTTGAAGAAAAAGGAAGAAATTAAAGCCAGTAAAGCATCAAAGGGGTGTCACAGTATTGACGAAACAACGGCCTTATATTCTCGACGAGTAGAAAATTTTGCTCATAGAAAAAATATTTTTTCAAAATTGTGAAAGACAACATAGTGTTTTGTGTAAGCGTAAAATTAGTGATCGTAGTGAACGGTGCTCTCTAGAGAAAGAACCAGAAAGTCTTCCAGAAAAGTGTTCACGGAGGGAGATTTCCCCCCAAGCCCTATAACCCTCCCTCCTCACCCTTCCCCTCCTCCCGTCTCCGTCAAGCCAGCAGCCACACTCGCCAAAGGTAAAGTTCAGGTTTTACTGTGCATGCATATTAAATCTAGTGTTTATAATTTAATTTCATTCTTCAATTTTATAATTTTATGTAATTCCTAACACGAATTTTCAACCTTAGTGAACAAAAATAAATGGAAAAATATGAATTGAAATGGTTATTCATGGTCGGGTGGAACGCATTATTTGCGTTTTTATAACATTCTTATGGGAAAATCCATTTGGGTTACGAATTTTTTAGGTTACGAAGCAGGTTCTGGAACGGATTAAATTCGTAACCCAAGGTATTACTGTATATGAAAATGAAACAGAATACTGCACTTGCAATTCACTTTCACAGAAAATAAATTGTAAGGATCAATTCCCGGGTAAGAGCGGAAATTGATCCAAATTAAAATTGATGCAAATAAATAAATGAAAATGAAAAGAATACTGCAATTGCGAATCCACTTTCATTGCATTCTATCATACAAAATAAGAGGCTCGTGCCGAGCGCAATCACGCTCTCGGCAACAAACGCACAGGGCAAAAATATAATGAAAAGAGTACTACTTACATTTTTCAATTACACACTTTCGCCCAAAATACATGACTCGGCGCGAGCGCGCCCGCCCTCGGCACCGAGACATAATTCAAGGGTTCAATTCATGAAAAGAGAGGAAATCGCCGCATCTACGACGATAGCTCCATGTTGGTTCATAATTAAGTAATGAAAATGAAAACAGTGTACTTACAGTTTCATTTTCAAGTCAAACAAACCATTAGTAGAAAACACAATATAAACAAAGCATACGACGATGAAGCGGGCAGAGAGCGATGACGAACACGTCCTTCACACCTGCGGCCGAAAGCAAAAGTGATTTGTTTACCTCCCAGTCGTGCGGCGCGCGACTGTCGGACAAGCAGTTAACTACCGTTCTCCCCTTGTTCGAAGCTTACGACCGTTCCAGCTGCCGCTAGCTACTTCCTATTGTTAAAGGACCGATGGTTTGTATTACGTATGGGAACAAATTGCCTGATTAGGCTGTAACGCATCCTCAGGAGCTTTCGACTGCGAATATAATAAGTGAATGAATTCTATCATCCTCTTGTATTCATTTGAAGTAGCCTGAGGAAGGACACATTCCTGAACTTGTTGTTCTTCCTCTACACAACCTTCTACATCTGAATCGTCCAGCCGGGCCGAAGCATGAAAAGAGACAGAGCGACCACCAGGAGAACCTAACCCCAAAGGGAACCCAATACCTCTGAATACCTCGATATCTTACCTAACTTTTCCATACCTACACCGAGCCAACCTCCAAAGGTTGCACAAAACCATCATCGCCACATTGCGAAGAAATGCACTCCCCACAAACGGGTGTGCAGAACCTAAACAGAGTACACCTGTGACCACAGCACCAGAGCTGCAAATGCCCAGGTATGCAACCCTTCCGCCTTTGAGATACGAGTGCGCAACCGGTACCTAAGAGACATTGGCTGAGCCGAACCTCCTCATGCACCGACTGTGACACAGTACCCACACCCAACACCAAGTGGTGCACATAATTCGCACCTGCGAGTGGTGAAGCTGCAATACCTGGACCACCTGTTCTTGGTTGAAACAGTGTTCCACTCGGATGAATACCGGAAGCCGACGAAACATCCTTAAAATGTAGAGGGAGTACTTTACCCGGAAGACCCCGAAACCACACCTGAACCAGCCCCACTGCTTTAGACAGTAGAACAGCCGGAACCTCAGGAAAAAGTTGAGAGAGAAGTCAAAGGAGAATGAAAATGTGAAGAAGTACACTCGTGCCACCAACTGGGCGCCAACCGCCAAGGTTGAATAGGTGGAAGATAAACTGGACGTAACCATACTCAAAGGTGCACTCACCGACAAATTACAATCCGCAGAAACTGTTGTAGCAGCAGCAAGCTGCATACTTTCTGCAACAGATGGACGCGGAATAGCGGATACCATTGGAACCAAAAAATTCGGTGATGGAGCAAAAGTGTTGCCTACAACCAAACCCGCATGTTTCGTGGTCAGAATCTTATAAACCACATCTATTAAATGGTTCAAAGGCGGCCTTGCGGAAGCTTCTGCAACCGCCTGTGCAACAACTTGATCCGCAGCCAAGGAATCAGCCATAGGAAGACTAGATAGATGCGTAAGGGGAACCTCCGAAACCAACACCGAAGAAGCGACCGAAACAGAAATATGAGGAGAGAACTTAGAGGGAGATTTCGAATGTAAGTTTTTAGAGGGAGATTTCGAATGTAAGTTTGGAATAGGAATGGATGGAGCAGAAGAGTTTAGGGGAGAGGATGACAAAGAAGAAGCCATCTCTTTGAGGGAAAGCAAATAAATAGAATTAGTACTGTCCTGATAATCAAGAAACGCACCATTGGAAAATTCAGGGAAATTCCTTAGAACATGTTCCCTTATATTGGGAAATTAACTGCTAAATTAACTGAATTTTGATCCAAACTAGAACCCAAGGGAGCCTGCCCTTGCAACATAAATTCCTGCAACCTAACTTGCAATCTCTACACATCTGAGTGTGGCTGAGATTCCTTTTGCAGTTTTTCCATCGTTACATCCAAGAGTCAATCCAACAGGGTAATCGAAAATAAATCCAAAGTCGTCAACCAAACTCAGCCACTGCAAAGCTGTGAGGGTTGGGCTAATGAGACCAAAAAAGTTCGCTAACAACAGGATACGTCTATACCGTCGAGCAAACTGGAAGCAATTGAAGGGTAGGCCGATGGCGGCCGGTATGCACAGCAGTGTTGCCAACAGTTCACAGGTAACTCAGTAGACAGTTTACCGACAGCATTGGTAACACTGTCAGTTAATTACCAAATTGATGGGTAAGTTTGTGTTACCAAATTGATGGGTAAGTTTGTGAAGATGTAGTTCGGGCTGGTCAGTGACCATGGCTGCTTTAGGTGTTCAGGGATTGTATTGCAATATCACCCCAACTGTCCTAAAGAAAATCAGACATAGTGGTTCAGATTTCAGTGCAACAGCTTATAAGAAGTGATAGGGTACAAGCATAAACCACATTCATAGGACTTGATTTCTCATCTCCTAAATCCAACAGGACCTACCAAGAAAACAGCACCTGCCATTTTATGTCAAACATGACTAAAAGCTTATTGGTGCCTTTAGTTCAAGAAAAGGAAGGTACAAAAACAGCTAGCTCTAAATCATAATTCATTTCAAGACCCAGGATTTTATTGACGTTAGCAAAATTTTATTTTTTACATACTTTTATATTTATTTAACTTGACTTCTGCGTCTGTCTGTTTGGGTCAAAACTCGTAACTCAATTTTTTACCTATTCCCTTCATCCAATGAACTTGAAATTTTGCATGGTTACTCAATCCTAGTGACAATACAACCTTACATGATCATTAGGTCAGCAGTTACCTATAGTGACACTACTTGGGATTTGTTTGAAACTCTCTGGATTTTTCATACCTTCTTTGACTTGGCAGAATAAGTTAATAATTCTACAGATTTTTCAAGCCTTCTTTGGCTCGATAGGGTATCATGTTAAATGTTGTTAGCTACAATCATAAATCAGTTACAATTTCTGTCAAAACTAAAAACTACATAAACTAAATTAAAATTTTATTTTTTATTTTTTTAAGCACTCATAAAAATAATTTTCTGAGTATGATTTTCTAACAATTAATCATGTCTACAAAAATAAAAGCGTGGGCACCAAAGTTGGAAGGAAATGCTACAAGAAAATATATTTTTTCCTTTCTTGTAGCATTTCTTTCCAAGTTTGGCACCCATACTTTATTTTTGTATGCATGATTATTGTAAGAAAATCCTGCTGTCTCAAAAAAATTTTCCCCCATTTTAATTGATAAAAACTGCCATAAAGTAAAAACAATGACAAGTTAAATTGCCATAAATAGAGGCATATCTGTATAATAACCAATCGGGGAAATCTTGAAGCCAAAGATCAACATTTTAAGTTTTGTTTCATTGGCCATTTCCAAAAGTCTACAAAAGGTGGTGCACCCCTCAGGACATTATCTTTTGTTCTTGGGAGTACGTACATTTTCATGGTGAAACTGCCCAATATATCCTAACCTAATCTTATTTAGGAAGCAAATCCTCTTTGGCCAAGGTTCATATGGCCAACCTCTTATTTTGTTTAACTGTTATATAGTAAATAAATAACCTAGGCTGCAGAGATGGAACAATATAAATACTGTAACCTGTTTTGGCATGGAATCAATTTGTAACAAATGTTGATGTTTAGTCTACCAAAGTCACAAAATTATTCAAACATCACAATTTGTCGAAAATTGTATTTTTCCTAACTATACAAACCTGAGGTCCTTTAACAATAGGAATGTACTTAGCGGCAGCTGGAACCGATCGTAAGCTTCAAAGAAAGGGGTTCGGTACTTAACTGCTTGTCCGACAGTCGGCGGTCCGCGCAACTGAGAGGTGAAGAATCACTTTGCTTTAGGCCCAGGAAAACAGAGTGAGGGGTGGCATGAGGTGGGACTATGTGTAAAGGGCCTCAGGTTTGTATAGTTAGGAAAAATACAATTTTCGACAAATTGTGATTTGTTCCGATACGTAATACAAACCATCGGTCCGACCTTGGTTCCCTTCCTGGTCATAAGAGCAGAGGGAGGGATCCTAGCCTCTGCCAAGCTGATCGGGGTGTGCACCGCAGGATCAGTGGTCAGACCTCTGGACCAAATTTATAAGAGGGAGGCAAGCGTACCTCTTAGCAAGCGTACCTCTTATAAATAGCAAGCAAGAACTAGTTCCTACTTCAAGAGCCAATATGAAGTTATGGGTTTGTCTCTTGTTGGCCTCCACTCCCCCCCTTGTTAGGGGAGTGGTGGATAACCACTCCTATCCCTACTGAAAGGGATAGGCTGGAGCTCGGTCGTGTAGCTTACCTGCATCTGCCTCCTGTCCAGCGTAGTGATGACCGCGGCCCTCTGTCCACAGGTAGAGGGGGAGAAAAGAGGAGGAGGAGAAGCCAGTCACACTCACTCACTCGTCCATTCATGCAGTCACACAAGGATGCGATGCTGTTCTGTCAGCTCGGGTGCTGGGTAAGCTACACAACTTGTTGAGCAGCCACCACGGGTCCCAAGGAAAAGGTGTCCAAGGACCTGTGGGCAATATCCCGAAGGTAGAAGGAGGTAAAGGTGGTCTGGTTGGCCCAAACCCCTGCCTTCAGAACCTACGCCACGGAGAAGTTCTTGCAGAATGCAAGGGTTGGACCAATACCTCTGACTTCGTGGGCTCTCGGACGAAGGGTACAGGTGTCGTCACTACCATCCACGTTGTACGCCCTCCTGATCACCTCACGAAGCCAGAAAGAAAGAGTGTTCTTGGATACCTCTTTCTTGGTAACCCCGGTGCTAACGAAGAGGTGTTGACACTCAGGCCTGAGGAGCCGAGTTCTCTTCAGATAGCGCCGTAACGCCCTCACAGGACAAAGCAGCATCTCATCCGCATCGTTATCGGTGAAGCCCTTCAGGGAGGGGATCGTGAATGACTCGAACCGGTCGTCAGGGACCGAAGGGTTCTGAGTCTTCACCATGAAGTCTGGGACGAAATCAAGCGTCACAGATCCCCATCCCCTCGAATGTTTTACATCGAAGGAAAGACCATGAAGTTCTCCTACTCTCTTTGCCGATGCCAGGGCCAGCAGGAAGAGAGTCTTGAGGGTCAGATCCCTGTCTGACAACTCTCGGAGTGGCTCGAAGGGACTTCGAGTCAAACTTCTAAGGACGAGAGTCACATCCCAACCCGGGGGCCTGAGTTCCCTGGGTGGGCAAGACCTCTAGAAGCTCTTCATAAGGAGGGAGATCTCGAAGAAAGAGGAGATATCCACTCCCCGCAGTTTAAGGACTAGGGCCAAGGCGGCTCTGTATCCTTTAACTGCGGAGACGGAGAGGAGCTTCTCTCGGCGAAGGAAAACGAGGAAATCCGCTACCTGCTGAAGAGTGGCTCTGAGAGGAGAGAGACCCCGTCCACGACACCAACCACAGAAGACGGACCACTTTCCCTGGTATACAGCTGCAGAGGACTGCCTGAGGTACCCAGCCATCTCTGTTGCTGCTCGGCGAGAAAAGCCTTTCGCTCGCAAGAGATGGTGGATAACAGCCAGCCGTGAAGACACAGGGACCGAACCGACCGGTGGTGCCATTCCATGTGTGGCTGGCACAGCAAGGGGGAATCTCTCTCAGTGCTTCGGCGAGCATAGCCAGCAGGTCCGAATACCAAACAGCCTGAGGCCATTTGGGCGCCACCAGAATCATCCGAAGATTCGCAGTGACCAGCCCCCTGCTGATCACCTTGCGAATCAGACAGAACGGGGGAAAGGCGTAGACGAAGAGGCTGTCCCACGGGTGTTGAAGAGCGTCCTCTGCATCTGCCCATGGGTCCGGCACAACTGAGTAGAAAACCTGGAGTTTTCAGTTGTCCCGGATGGCGAACAGATCCACGACTAGACGCCCCCACAGGTTGAAGAGCCTTTCCGCCACGTCTGGGTGAAGGGACCACTTGCTTCCTATCACCTGATCCCAACGGCTGAGCTTGTCTCCCACTACATTCCTCTTACCTGGAATGTAGCGGGCTGACAGTTCTACCGAGTGTGCCACGGCCCACTCGTGCACCTGCAACATCAACTGATGCAACGGGAGGGACACTAGGCCCCCCTGTTTGTTGACGTACACCACTACTGTGGTGTTGTCGCTCATCAACACCATTGAGTGTCCCACCAGACGGTCCTGGAACTCTTGGAGAGCAAGAAATGCTGCCTTGAGGTGCTTGTCGTGATGATCCCACACACCCGCAGCCAGCAACATCTCCGGGGAGGGGGGGGAATGCGGAGAGGCACTCCTCTTAAGAGGTTCCTGTCGTCCAGCCACCAGGCTAGGTCCTGCCTCACCTCCTCCGTGAGAGACACGGGGAAGTACGGTGGGTCTCTTGCCTGTGACCAACTTTCCTTTAGCCTCCACTGAAGAGACCGCAGTTGAAGACGCCCGTGAGGGACTAACTTCTCAAGAGACGACAGGTGACCGATCACGACCTGCCACTGCTGAGCTGGCTGCTCCTGTAGGGACAGGAACCGTCTGGCCGCTTCCCTGAACCTGCTGATCCGCGAGTCTGCGGGGAAAACTCGCCCTACTACCGTATCGATCAGCATGCCCAGGTACTTCATCCTCTGTTTGGGCTCGAGATCCGACTTCTCGAAATTCACCACAATCCCTAGATCGCGGCAAAACTCGAGGAGTCGATCCCTGTCCTGTAGCAACTGCGAGCGGGAGCCAGGACCAACCAGTCGTCGAGATACCTCAGAAGACGTATCCCTACCGCATGGGCCCAAGCCGACACCAGAGTGAACACTCGTGTGAACACCTGTGGGGCGGTTGAGAGACCAAAACAAAGTGCCCTGAACTGGTACACCGTCCCGTCGAGGATGAAGCGGAGGTACTTCCTGGAGGACTGATGGATGGGTATCTGGAAATACACATCCTTCAGGTCCACAGAAAGCATGAAGTCATTCTCCCTGAAGGACTCGAGCACTGAACGTGTCATTTCCATCGTGAACTGAGTCTGGCGAACGAATCGGTTCAGGGGAGAGAGATCTATCGCCGGGTGCCAGCCCCCGAGGACTTCTCCACCAGGAAAAATTCAACTGTAGAAGCCCGGTGACTGATCCCATACGATCTCCACAGCTCGTTTGCTCAGCATGGCTTCCACTTCCTGCTGAAGCGCTACGTCCTTGGCAGAACCAGGAACGTACGTTTGTAGATGGACCAGGTTGGAGGTGAGGGATGACCGAGACTCGAAGGGTAGTAGATATCCCTCCCAAAGGACATCCACTATCCAGGTCTTTGCTCTGTAGCGCTGCCAAGTTGCCCAATGGCTCGCCAGACACCCCCCCACTTCTGGCAGCAGGTGAGGGGGAATGCTGTCCCTAGCGTTACCCTCCTCTCTTCAACTTCTTCCCAGCTCCTCCTCGTGAGAAGGAGGGCTGGTTACAATCGCTCCTTAAAGTAGAAGTCTAAGGCAGAGTCTTTCCTCTCAGCTTCCACGAGGCAATCGTCTTAGCCGCAGAGGAAGCACTAGCCAAGCTCTTGGGCTTAGCCGCAGTAGCTCGAGGCTGCTCAGCCGCCTTCGAGACTGCCTGGTGGACTAGACGGTCACTGTTGTCAGTGCGCCGTTGTTCCACCCCAGCGTCCACCATATCTCTGGGGAAGAGAGAGGAGGAACTCCGCACCGGTCCGTTCCGAAGACCCAAAGCCGCCTCGCGCCCTGCTGACCTGGTTACTCGAGTGAGGACAGCATCCCTATGCCTCAGAACCAGGTTGGGCCACAGGTTGGCCATTTGGTGGGCCAGGTAGGAGATAGCCCTACCTACAGACTGGCAGAGTCTCCCGAAAGCTGGGTCCCCTTCAGGAGTGTTGTTTCCCGAAGAGGCCACGACCTTAGACACTGTGAGGGACCACAGGTCTAGCCAGGAGACTGCTTGGAATGCTGCCATGGCAGTCGATTCCAACGCAAGTGCCTCTTGCTGCGAGAACCAGAGGTTCCCTGACAGCAGGTGCTGAAGAGACAGCTCCGGGTTAACCTGTTTGGGCGGCAGAGGGTCCTCCGTTGGCACGTAGAATCGCCTCTGTCCTAGTAGAGGTGGGGGAAGGAGCTTGGACGACCTGCCGGACCGAAGCGAACCCTCCTGTCCGGAGACGAGAGTGTCCACCTGGCTCAGCGCACTGTCGGCCAAGGCTGATCGCGGCAGACCCACCGTCGTCCTGGGTTCCTTCTTAGGTCCCCAGAACGACTCCAGCCTAGATGTGGGCTCAGAAGGTGGGAGCGGCGATCCTTCCCCGAGGTCATTGTGCTGACGAATCAGCGCAATTACCTCAGCAAACGACCTCCGGATCTCGGGAGTGACTGCATCCTGCGGAGATGGACCGTCAAGCCCATCCAGTGAGAACGCCTTCCGAGACCCTCCTTCCACAGGAGGAACCACAACAGACCCCTCATGGTCTCCTCCGTGCCAGGTTCGTAGGCCCTCGTACGTGGGACCGCGAGGAGCTCCTCGCGATCGCTCCTGATCGCCTTGCTCTTCCCGGTGTAGCCCGAGGAAGTTGAAGGGATAGGAGAGGAAGACCTGACGCTCCCCCCTCGCCCACCGGCAGAACCGGCGTGCTGGGGGGGCTGCAGGCGCTCGCCAACCCGCGGTGGCGATCGAGCTGCAGGCCTGGTTGCGCGGCTCTCCGGGGGGAAAGCGGCTAGATCGAGAACAGCGGCGATGGTCCTGAGCATCAGAAGAGCTGCTGCTGGTCCCCCTCTCCGCCCGATCCCAGTGGAAGCAGCGGTCAGGGGACCGGCAGAGTTCGCTGTTGCGGTGGGAGCGAGACCTGTCCTCACGGCGTGCCACGCCGCCTGAACCAGCCGAGGCTGGTCCAGGCGACCGAGGGGACCTCTTCCTCACTTCAGCCCGCCGCCAGTCTGGGACTGTTGCGTCGACCCTGGGTACCAGCGGCTCGCCACGAGAGCGATCGGTGGCCTGGCGGGAGTCACCTGGGCGACTCCCACCAGTCTTCCGCTCCGTGCCTGGATCCTGGCGCTGAGCGGGCTCAGCTGCCTGGACCTTGGCTGCACGGTCACCCGTGGGCGACCGTACACTCGGTACCTCTCACGAACGAGAGGCCGAGATGGATCCTGGCGTAGAGGCAGGACCTCTGGCACCAGGCGAGAAGGTACCAGTGTTAGCCGGTGCTCCTCTGGTCCCCGTCTTCTCCTTACTTGCGGAAGGAGAGACGGGCCCCGTCCCTGAAGGAACGGGAGGATCAGCGGAAGTCCCAGCCATCCCACCGGAGTGGGATGGACCCTTAAAAGTCTCAGAACAAGACTTCTTAGGGGGGAGAGAAGACTGCCTTCTTCTTCCTCGGCTGTGGGGCCTTGGAAGTCGAAATGGAAGAGGCGGCTGCAGACGAAGATGACGACACCTTCCTCTTCTTCTTCGTCAGCTTCCTCAGGACCACCATCAGGTCTTCCATCTAGGATGGAGCCGGGGCAGTTGCCGAAGCAATAGGGCCCAGCTGCACCTGTCCGGAAGGACCTGGGGTGGGGGCAGCAACACCACAGGTAGGAATGACGGCGGCAGGGACTGGTGCGGGAGCAGCAAGCACAGGAATAGGAGGCGGAGCAGGAACCAGCGACATCCTAGGCACTGGCGGCAGAACCAACGGGTAGCTCTTGGGACACCGGAAGTCAGGGGCTGGAGCAAGAGCGACAAAACCAGGCAACGGCGTAACGACCCTCCTCTGCACACCCAGCAGCGGCGCCTACACAGCAGCTGTCGGGGTCACCATAGATATGTGCTGCGTATACACAAGATGAGGAGGGGCAGCATACCCTGGCGTGGACACTGTAGTTGTAGTCGTTGTCACAGGGCCATGGGTTACCGGCCTGGTCCCCCTTGCAAGATGACACAGCAGCCCCTGAACGCTCGGTGTCCCCTGGAGCTCCAGCGAGTACCAGACCTGGCTAAGATTGTCCCCCGCGGCACGCAAACCTGAGGAAGCAAGTGTCAGGTAAGTGTGTTTCCCCCTCACCCGGGAGGGGGGGACAGGTCCCACCCCGAGCGAATGGACAACCCCAAATACAATTGCGTGTCGGGGTACCTCGCTCCCTCCTCTACACTCGACTGATCGATGGAAGAGAAGGAGTGAGATACACCCCCCGAAGGGGAAGGAGCCGTACGTGGGAGTTGTGACGGAGGGAGGAAAGAAGACGTGTCCATGACCAGGGGAGTAACTGGAGAAGTGCCTCCGTGGTGTGATTGGTATGGTGTTTGTGTCCCACCTCGGTGGTCGCGGGTTCGATTCTCGCCCATTCCATTGAGGAGTGAGAGATGTGTATTTCTGGTGATAGAAGTTCACTCTCAACATGGTTCGGAAGTCACGTAAAGCCGTTGGTCCCGTTGCTGAATAACCACTGGTTCTATGCAACGTAAAAATACCATACAAACAAAACATACAAACAGTAACTGGAGAACCCTCCGATGACTCCCTGGCCAGCTTATGCGGTTTCTTCTTCCCCTCGTAAGGCTCCCACTGCTCCTCCGACCAGAGCACTCACGCCCTCGACACCGAGCACAAAACTCATGAGGATCAACCTCAAAAAGGGACCGAAAGGCCCCCACACTTACGGCCCTCCACACCAGGGCACAATCTGCGGCTGACGGGGGGCAGGGGTCTCTCCGGCTCGCGGGAATCCATTACACGAGCAATCACAAATATAATGACAAAAGAATAAACCATGCACTCACATTATTCCACACAAGCACACAGTATAAGAAAAAGTAGGATAATGCTTTACAATGATGAAGTAGAATTCTCAGCATATGATAGAAGTGGGCAGAGCGGCGAACAACATATCTAACACGCAGCGCAGTGAAAGCAAAGTGATTCGTCACCTCTCAGTCACACGGACCGTCGACTGTTGGACAAGCAGTTAACTACCGAACCCCCTTGTTCAAAGCGTACGACCGGTTCCAGCTGCCGCTAAGTACATTCCTATTGTAAAAGGACCGATGGTTTGTATTACGTATCGGAACAATCAGAATTTTGCATTCTCAAGAGGGTTTTCCTGAATTTGGAGTTCATAATGTAACACATATGCAGTAAATGTCATCAATTATAAACAAGATAATGTATGTAAGTAGAAACTACTATTATGATTTATGAACGTGAAATAAGTTTCCAGAACAAAAAGATGATTATAACACGAGAAATAGAAAGGAATAACATGCAAACATGATGTATGAATCCCTCCCAATTCCTCAACTGTTCGTCGGTGTGAGAGATCTCGATCAATCCATGCACCACTTTTCCTCAAAAGTTTTGAGGAAATTACTGGTTAATTACAGTCGACCTAAAAAAAAAAAAAAAAAAAAAAAAAAAAAAAAAAAAAAAAAAAAAAAAAAAAAAAAAAAGTAAAATCTTAATACTAACCAAAATAACACAGGAAAAATCAATTCCGAATGTAATGCAGAACTGTTCCCTAGTTCTATCATTTGGTAAAACTGAACACCAACTAGGTAGTTACTAGGAACCAGTAGGCAACCCTGATATTGCGTTTACTGCCTTTTGCATATGTTTATGTTTGTATTTAGGGTAAAACATCACAGCAGGCCAAACAGGCCACCTACAATCAACGCTTGCCACCCTCCGAAAAAGTACATTATAACGCGTCCTGACACCGGAGATGGGCATCAGTCGCGACTTGTTGTTGGTGAGAAACGGAGCTAAAGACCTCTACTATCCTTTCGAAGTAAGTATTTTCTCCAAAGTTAGAAATTAAGGCCAAATATGATATTGTTATGATACAATAAAGTTTGTTCATACTTACCTGGCAGATATATATATAGCTGTATTTTCTGAAGTCCGACAGAATTTAAAAAACTTCCGACACACGCAGTGGTCGGCCAGGTGGTTAGTACCCATTCCCGCCGCTGGGAGGCGGGTATCAGGAACCATTCCCATTTTCTATTCATAATTTTTATTTCCACTGTCCCCTGAGGGGAGGTGGGTGGGTACTTGATTATATATATCTGCCAGGTAAGTATGAACAAACTTTATTGTATCATAACAATATCATTTTGTTCATGAAACTTACCTGTCAGATATATATATAGCTGAATCCCACCGTTGGAGGTGGGAAGGGACAGAATAGAAGGATTTTGGGAAACAAATGCATGCAGATGATTTACATCTTGGTTCCACCTGTTAGCATAGCCGACTTCGTGATTACTGTCACCCAAGTCTGCTTCTGCTTTACTAGAGTTGCCAGCGAGGTAGAGACCTATAAAGCTGGTGCACTCCAGATGATCTGTCAACGGGGTTAGGAGTAACAATAACAGAAGTAGCACTCTTCACAACAATGAAGGAGAGCGATCACCTCTCGCAGACATATTCATAACCCGTAGGCCATACTATAGGGTTAGGCAAAATAAAGTCTACAGGAAGGTTAGC
The DNA here is from genome assembly GCF_015104395.2 of Macrobrachium nipponense. NCBI lineage: Eukaryota > Metazoa > Arthropoda > Malacostraca > Decapoda > Palaemonidae > Macrobrachium > Macrobrachium nipponense. The sequence continues at coordinate 81,002,592 of NC_087201.1, read as the reverse complement.
AGGTTCACTACCCTGACTTTTGTTTACTGATTAATTGCGTACATACGAATATGACAATTTGTCCAAAATTGCATTTTTCCTAACTATACAAACCTGAGGTCCTTTTACAATAGGAAGGTACTAGCGGCAGCTGGATAGGTCGTAAGCTTTCGAACAAGGGGTTCGGTAGTTAACTGCTTGTCCGACAGGCGCGCGCGCGCGACTGGTAGGTAAACAAATCACTTTTGCTTTTGGCCCAAGCAAAAACTGCAGAGTGAGGGGTGGCATGAGGTGGGGCTATGTGTAAAAGGACCTCAGTTTGTATAGTTAGGAAAAATGCAATTTTGGACAAATGTCATTTGTTCCGACACGGCATACACCAAACCTTCGGTCCTTTACAATAGGAAGACTCACTTCTTGGTGGGAGGAATCTGAGTCTTTTGTGAACAGACTGTGTTCGCCCAACCTTGGAATGCCTCCCTGGTCGTAAGAGCGAGGGAGGGATCCAAGCCTCTGTCCGATTGATCGGGGTGTGCACCGCAGGATCAATGGTCAGACCTCTGGACCAAGTACTAAGAGAGAGGCAAGCGTATCTCTTCGTACCAGCAAACAAGAACAAATTCCTATTTGCAAGAGGCAACATAACGTTATGGTTTGTCTCTTGTTGGCATCCACTTCCCCCCACCTTGTAGTGGAAGTTAAGGGTGGAATTATTCGCTCCCATCCCTAGTGAAAGGGATAGGATGAATGGGGCTCTGTCGAGTAGCTCGACCGGCAATCTCGTCCTTATCCAGCAAGGTGATGACCGTATCCCTCTACCCACAGGTAGAGGGTAGAAAAGATAGGAAGAGAAGCCAGTCACTCTCTCATTCACTTATCTATTCTTACAGTCACACCAGGACTCGATGCTGTTCAGCCTGCTAGGGTCTGGGTTAGCTAGACAACGTGTTGAGCAGCCACCACGGGTCCTAAGGAAAACGATCCAAGGACCTGTGGGCAATATCCAAAAGGTAGAAGGAGGTGCCGGTGGTCTGGTTGTACCAGACCCCTGCCTTCAGTACCTGCGCCACGGAGAAGTTCTTGTGTAACTCGAGGGAGTGTACTTCTAGGTCATCTTGGTGCTGACGAAGAGTCTTCAACACTCAGCCTGGGATGTCACGTTTTCTTCAGAAAGCGCGGTCGCGCTTTCACAGGACAAAGCAGCATCTCCTTCGCAATCGAAGGCGGTGAAGTCCATTAGGGAGGGGATTGTGAAGGACTCTAAACCGATCGTCAGGAACCGAAGGGTTCAGAGTCTTCGCTACGAATTCGGTACGAAATCGAGCGTCACGAATCCCCATCCCCTGGATGCTTGACTTCGCAGGAAAAGTCATGCAATTACCTCAGAGGAAAAGAAGGGAATGGTCGTATGACCTATCCCTCTTCTCGATTTCGGTGATGTCCTGTACCCATACTGGTCTATCCGTCTGCAGCGAAGTTGTTGTTCTCAGTAGTGGATAGGACACCGACACTCAATGGTGTGGTGTCGATGGTATGGGTACTGTGACAAGCCGTTAGGACGAAGAAAAGATTGTTATGGAACAACCGAACTAAGTCCACAGCGAAGTTCGTAACAGACTTGGGCGCTCTGACAGCTGCTACTGACTGCGTTCGGTAGAGGCAAGTTGTCCAAGCACCCGAGCAAGTCACGTGACCTTCGCCTTAAAAGGGTTATGCCAAGAGACTAAACAAATAATTTGTTCGTCACCGATGCCAGAAGGCAAGGTGATGACTCTCTTAAGGCATGTGCTCAACAGGCGAAAGTCAATTGCCTTCTAGAGGACCGAGGTCCTTGATGGCAAGATATCTCATAGTATAGTTTGATTCTCGGCTAAGGAGAAACAACACTATGTGACGTTGAAGACGAAGGTGCTACAGAAAATGCAACCTACGTCTTCACAGCTGAACCGAGAGAAGGATTCTCAAGATTCTGAACCTGTGCTACAAAGACTGAGAACGCTAACCGCTATTCATTGCTGTCCGTGAGGATCGTAGTTGCAATAAAAGCGGAGCGCTTTCCAGTAATGAAGACAGGGAACTACTGCCTGAAGAACTGCTTCTCATGGGCTGAACATTTGGAAGTGAAGCTGTCAGGTCGGAGAGTAGGCGATGTCTTCTGACATATCTGTTAATTCGGGGCGAGCAATGAAATTGCACACCTACGAATAAGAGATATTTTGAAGACAAACTCAGATGTCTGCAAAAATCATTCGCATTATCGCGGTGCGATGCAGCGGTTGACTAGTACAGACTTCTGTTACCGTGCGGTAAACAGAAAGATGAAAGAGTCCAAGAGATATCTCTGTGAAAATTCTCGCAATGTCGAAGGCGATGAAATCGAGCGTCACAGCAGTAGATGGTCCTTCATTATTGCGAGAATCCCCGTTAATCAGAGACCTAAGTCCATGATTGTTGGGCAGAGATACGGTTCGGTAGTCAATCCAACCAGGGGAGAGAGAGACGTAACAGACCGCCAATCTCCGAGACCTAGCTGATACTGAGCCGCTATCAGGCAGTTCAATACGCAGTAGCTCTCGGTGACTCGTCATCCTGAGTTGCCAGGTAATCCATTATTCCACGAAGGAATGCGTTCGGCTAGAACCATTGAGCATAAAGAATACGCTCGAGCAATTATATTTAACCGAAACGGATTTCGGTAAATACAAAAGCTGATTTGGTGTTGTCATGACAATACCAAGTATCTAAAATCGAAACTGATAACTGCTGGGAGGTTGCAGGCAACCCCGAGTTGCAGTTTCCAATTAAGATACAATTCGTCTCGGTCACAAACCGTAGAGTTAACTACGGTATGCGCCTACCCCCCGGACAATTCAACTGTCAAAAGAATCATGTCGCGAGGGTAATATAACGTAGTATATTTTGTAGGTTCTGTACCCACGACCTCCATCCTAAAAATCTTTTTCCCCTCGAGGAATGAGAATAAGGATTGGAGATCGACCGCCTTCGTTCTCTAGTCAAGAGAGTGAAGGAGAAGTCTTTCCCAAAGGAAAGCTTCAATGGTGAACAGAATACCGAAGACGATAGTTCAAGCCAAACTGGAAGTTCCGTCCGTTCTTCTCTATTCCAGGTTAAAGCGCCTACTGTGAGAATACTCTTCTTTCAGCAGCAGTCTTCTTCCAAATGCTAGAAATTACAGGAATTCGGAGCATAAGCGAGGTTCCCGATTATCGTGTAACAATTATCGGGGATTCTCGCTCACTTTGGACCGTGGTCTCGCCTAAGTGTTTGGAGATCGTAAAAAACTCGAACGAACTCTGAGTGCGCTAGAAATTCCGTAGAATTCTAAGCACTCTGCGAAACCCCCCACCGAATTCGTCAAACGATATCGGCTGGTGGTCCTCTCGATTCCCGTATAGAAATCGAGAAAGGGGCAGGATCCCTCCTCAATGACGGGGCTTACGTCAGGTAGGACCCGAAGGTCCCCCGGTAGCGCAGCCCCTAACGTGGGATCTTACAGAGAAATCTCTGTAGGATCCCTCCCCTTTCCCTCGTAGCCGTAAGGAGAGAGGGAATGGGGGAGGAATTGGATACTGGCTCGCCTTCCCAGCGGAACTAGCAGTTGGAGAAGAAAAGGAGCAGCCATCGCCTTACGGCGATGGCCTCTCAGAGCCTGGGAAAACGTATACGTCAGGAGAAAACGTTTTCCCGAGGAGGGTTACGAACTCATACTGTAGGTAAGTGTCTGCCGCCACTGTGAACGTCGTCTGGGTGGGGCTGATCGACACCTGACAGGAGAGAGCCGATACCGTCCTCCGACTCATTCCAGTCCTCGTCGAGGTCGAAACCTCAGGAGGACCAAGAAGGGGTATTCAAATACGGTGTCCGAAGACACGTAGAAACGCCTCTGTCGCAGTAGAGGAGGTGAAGTAGCTTGTTCGACCGGCCAGAAACTGAGAGAGCCTTCTTGTCCGGAGACGAGAGACTACCTGGTTCAACACAGTCGGCAAGCTCCGATCGCGGCAGACCCACCGTCGATTTGGGTTCCCTCTCGGGCCCCAAAACGACTCGAGCCGAGACGTGGCTCTGCTGGTGGGAGCGGCGATCCTTCCCCGAGGTCATTGTGCTGACGAATCAGCGCCATAACCTCGGCAAAGTTCCTCTGGATCTCGGAAGTCACAGCATCTTGCTGTGACCGTTAAGCCCTTCGAACAAGAGCATATTCCGAGAACCTTCCTCCTAAGAAGGGGGAACAGCGACAGCCCTCTCGGTCTTCCCCATCCACTTGCGCATACGTCCTGGCCGGTCCAAGAACCGTGCCTGGCACGTAGGGCGTCTGGTGGGATCATGAGGGGCGCACCCCTCACGATCACTCCTCAATACCTCGCTCCTCTCGGTGTAACCCGAGGAGGTTGAAGGTACGGGGAGAGGCCAGACCTGACGGCGCCTCCCTCGTTGCTCGCTGGCAGAACCAGCAGGCTTGGAGGGCTGCAGGCGATCGTCAACCCGCGGTGGCGATCGAGCTGCAGGCCTGGTCGAACCGTCTCGCTGTGGAGAACGGCTGGACTAAGCACAGCGGCCCCGATCTCGAGTGTCAGAAGAGCTGGTGCTGGTTGCCGTACCCGATCGCTCTCTGTGAGAGCGACGGTCAGGCGACCTGCAGGCTCCACTGTCACAGTGAGACCGGTGCTTGTCCTCACGGCACGTCACGTCGCTGGCTCCAGCCGTGGCTGGCACCGGCGAACGGGAGGACCTCTTCCCAGCCTCAGCCCGTGGTCGGTCGTGGACCCCGTCACGTCCCCGGTAGCCAGCTGTTCGCCGCGAGAGTGAGAGCTGGTCTGGTGAGAGTCGCATGAGCGGCTGTCACCAGTCTTCCGCCCCGTGCCGTGAACCTGACGCTGAGCGGACTCAGAGGTCTGGTTCCTGGCTGCACGGTCGCTGGTAGGCGACCGTACACTCGGTACCTCCCGCGAACGAGAGGCCGAGACGGACCCTGATGCAGTGGCAGAACCACTGACACCAGGCGAGGAAGTACCGGTGTTAGCCGGTACCCCTCTGGTCCCCGTAGTCTTCTTCCTTGCGGAAGAAGAGACGGGCCCCGCTCCCGAAGGAGCAGGAGGACCAGCGGAAGGAACCCTCCCGTCCCACCGAGGTGAGACGGGTCCCGAGAAGCTCCCGAGGGAGACTTCTTAGGAGGGAGGAGGCAACCTTCTTCTTCCTCGGCTGTGAAGCCTTAGAAGTCGAAGGGGAAGAGGCGGCAGCCGACGACGATGAAGAAGATGAAGACGACGACGACGACACCTTCCTCCTCTTCTTCGTCAGCTTCCTCAGGACAGACGTAAGATCTGCTATCCAGGGCGGAGCCGGGGCTGCTGTAGCCGAAGCCACAGGGCCCGGACGCACCTGTACAGACAGACCAAAGTCTGGGGTAGTACCACCACGAACAGGGACGACATCAGCAGGTATGGGCATCTCAGTAACAGCAGGCACAGCCAGCACCAGCATCGGTAGGGACAGCCAGCGCTAGCAACGGCATGGGACAAGCCAAGCGCAGCAACGGCAGGGACAGCCAGCGCATCAAACTGCATTGGACAGTCAGCCCAGAATCGGCAGGTACGGCAGGCAGCACCGGAAACACAGGAAGTGGAGCAGCAGCCACCAACATCCTGGTACCGGCGGCAGGTCCAGGGGCGAGCTCTAGGGCAGCGGAAGTGTGATCGCGGCAGCGCGGCAACCACGAGCGGCAGCGGCACGCCCCCCTCTCGGTACGGCGCACGGCACTTCACAGCGGCTGTAGGCAAGACTGTTACCCCGTAGGCGAGTACACCAGGTGAGGAGGGACGTCGTCACCTGGAGCGTGGTCACCACTCTATGGGTGACCGCGCATACACAATACGAGGATCATTTCTGGGAAAATGAATTCCCGCACTTACGCCTTCAGTCCCGTCACGAAGGTATCGGAGGGCGTGGTGAAACCTCAAGATCCTTTAATTCACAATTGAATTCAATGGAAATAAATATGAAATGATTGTACTTACAATTCAGTTTCACTAGATAAATAGAAAAAGAAAAACACAATCATGCGAAAGCAACGACGATGAAGCGGGCAGAGAGCGATGATACACGTCCACACGCCAGCAGGCCGAAAGCAAAAGTGGTTTGTTTACCTACCAGTCGCGCGCGCGCGCCTGTCGGACAAGCAGTTAACTACCGAACCCCTTGTTCGAAAGCTTACGACCTATCCAGCTGCCGCTAGTACCTTCCTATTGTAAAAGGACCGAAGGTTTGTATGCCGTGTCGGAACAACATACTTTTTCCTTACGGAATTAGACATGTTTACTGATTAATTGCGTACATATGAATCATACGTCTTCCTTACAGAATAGACAAAGTCTCACACTCCTTACATGACAAATCTCAACAAAGAAGCAAGACCCAAACCCCTCGTGCATACCAAGTGCGGATCTACCGAAGCTTTCGGTAGCCACACCCTATCTTTGCAGACAACACCCTCTGAAACTAGCCTAACTAGATTCAGATATCTTATGCAAAAATGAATCAAATTCAAATCAATTTAAGATAGCGTATGCCTAGCCACAAAATCCAGTAAATAAATCAAAAGACAATTAGGATACTTAGGCAATGAAGTTTCCAAAATCCTAAGACGGAGGTACTGAAAACAGGTGTTTTCAGCACCGGCGACAGAAAAATTATGAATAGAAAATGGGAATGGTTCCTGATACCCGCCTCCCAGCGGCGGGAATGGGTACTAACCACCTGGCCGACCACTGCGTGTGTCGGAAGTTTTTTAAATTCTGTCGGACTTCAGAAAATACAGCTATATATATCTGACAGGTAAGTTTCATGAACAAATTTAAGATTTAAACAGAGGGTAGTGAAAAGGGTGGCTACGGCAGTGGAAATCTCACCAAAACGCTTTAGAAATTTTTACTTACAACTAAAAATGTTTCGAAGATGACGCCATCTTGATGTTTACGGAGTCGCTTGTGTCAACAAACTTCCCATTTCCTGTGCTAAATCTGCACACCAACTTGTACCCATAGACGCTGGGGGGCACTTTCATCACAACAATCGTAAACCAACCTCTTACCAGCACTTATTCAAGGGGACTACGGCATTCTTTGCGGCGTTTGCGCTCTTCAATTGTTTATCAGTGTTGTCAATTGGTATGTGTTTACCCTCCAAACTAGGTATAAGACTTACACAAAACCGGGGAAATAAGTGAAATTAGCGTATCTATTTGTATTATATATACGTACATATTACAGCAATTTTATCATTACTGCATTACTATGACAACTAGAATTCATCGAAACAGTTTGTAAATGCATTGGCGTATGTGTGACGCTCCACTAGATTGGCAACGATGAGTCATTTTTCCTCACGTCGTCTGCTCGTAAGTATACATCCGAAACATTTGTAATTTTTGGGGGTTAATTTGGTTGCAAAAAAGGGATAATAGACATGAATTAAATAAACATTTTGAAGTAAAGTTAAACTAAATATTGAGTAAAGTAAAAACAATTAAGGGGAATAAAGCTTTGCATCTCATAATCAGTGTTGTCGTCTGCTGCTCGTAACTGTGTTTGCGGAGTGAGTGCTTAGGAACCAGGAACCACAGCGTGGTTCAAGTGCACTGTGGAGTGAATTAAGACCAAAATGTGTATTATTACAATCAAATAAGCACTGTGGAGTTTCAGTTGTGATGGCAGTAAGGATAAAAAACCACCGATTACAAGGTAAGAATGAATTCAGTCCAACCATAACCCCGGGAATAACAAGTTTCATACTTTCACTAATATAGCAACAAAATGTTGTTTTATTGTGCTGATTACAACTGCAATCTTGAGTAGATCAATAAACGTTACATATATACGCTAACATTTTGTTCAAATGAGTGCTGGGAAGGCTGGGGAAAAAAATGGTGGCCGTCACTGATGAGAACCTTCCATGCAAAACGTAGCCGCCATATTGGATTTCAAAACTGCCTTGAAAACTTATTTTACGATGAGCTCACATGCTTATTTTAGGTAGTTCGTATGGGGCTTTCATATATCACATTATGTTGACGAAACTTCAGTCTTTTAAATGGTATGCTTAGAGTTGCAATTCTATTCTTGTTTCACCAATTAAATATCGAGTGAATAAGACCCGTCCACCGTGATGAGGGTTGGCCTGCCGTGGTGTTCTACCCTAGCCTATACCTCTTGTTTGCTTATTTTTACGATAGGCTAGTTGGGCCTATTGACACTTTTGTTTCCATTTTTATATACATCTGATGGTCTGGTACTAAAAAAGGAGCCTATTTTGCATGTAAACTAATATCTACCTTACCAGAGGGGTTTCGGACGACTGTAATTAACCCCACAGGGGCCAGTACTAAACACGGCGAAATACATTGGATGCCCTAATCCCTAGTGGATGTTATATCCGCGGTTACGTTCCTTGCCATCCGTGCGGACTGCTTCTGTAGAAATAGGCTACCATAATATTTATTTGGACGACTGTAATTAACCCCCAGGGGCTCGTACTAAACACGGCGAAATACATTTGACGTCCCAATTCCTGGTGGCTTTTGTATTCGCGGGGACGAACGAATACCTTCAGTTTTACCACCCGTTGAGCCTACCACGAAAAAATGGCCCAACTCTAGCCTAGCCTGTCTGTCGGTCTATGAACACGCTTACGCTACGCTATTAAATAAGGTATCCTAGCCTTACCTAAGCTAAAACAGATTGCATAGGCTATCCTCTCGACAGAATAGGCAGTAGGTACTACCTAGGTACTACTACTATACTAGGAATAGCCCCGGTAGATCTATATTACTATTCCGCGGCGGCCTAGACTTAGGCAGTTGCGGTTTTCTATGCAGTTTTACCTACTGAACAAGAATTTTAAGTAATATATATTCGGACGACTGTAATTAACCCCCAGGGGCCAGTACTAAACACGGCGAAATACACTGGACGCCCCAATCCCTAGTGGATGTAGTATCCGCGGCTACGTTTCTTGCAGGGTAATTCTAAAGAATAGTTCCTTACGAACTGCAAGGAACGTAACCGCTGATACGACATCCACTAGGGATTGGGGCGTCTAATGTATTTCTACGTTTTTAGTACTGGCCATTGGGGGTTAATTACAGTCGTCCGAATAAATATTACTTTAAATTCTTGTTCAGTAAGTAAAATAACATAGGAAAACGTCCATTGCCATAGTCTAGGCCACCGCGGATTGCTTCTGTAGAAATACCATAGCCCCTTAGAATTGATACCTAGGTAGGTATACCTAGCTATCTAGGTACTAGTATAACCTAGGTAGCTAGTAATTCAACTCCACGACAATACCTGTCATCACAGCATCCGTTGTAGTCGTCAAATCTTTCCAAGTTTCAGGCCACTTACAATCTAATCTTAACGAGGATATTCTGCTAACTTCATATTTACCTGTCAATGTTCACATGGATACTTGACCAGCTTTCGTATTTACCTGTCAATGGAATTCACGGCGTCTTTCATTTGAACATGTAGTAGTAGTAGTAGTTATGGGTCGAGGCAATGCCTTTGCAACGGCGCCTCTTAGTCTTGGGTATTTTTTGTTTTTGTTTGTTTATTTGTTTAGCTCTTTCCTTTTTTTCTCTCTTTTTTTCCACATCAAGTATATGGTTTCTTTTCTTATTTCGTTGTTACCTGAAAATAGAAATTTTCCCACTACGTCACTTTCCTTCTCTTCATAGGGTTGGTTTGTTGTAGCCCTATTGCTTTAACCCGTTCCTCTATATATGTATCACAATATAAAAGGAAATGAAATATGTCTTCTACTGCATCATTGCAAAAAGGACAACAGGTGTTCTCCTTCTGGTGCCTTTTTGCTATATTTAAATTAAGAGAGTTGGTTCTGGCTTTGAAGAGAAGGACTGAACCCATAGAGTTGTCATAAATTTCTTCGCCTTTTATTTCTCTTTTCCACGTTTTATATATGTCACAGTCACTTTATTTTCCAACTCTTCTTTCCACCTCTCTGTGTCCCATATTCTGGCTTTGTCCTTTATTTCTGTTCTGGACATTCCTTCTAATTTTCTTAAATTTATTTTAACTTCATGCATGTACTTTTCCACAGTTTTCCACCATTTTCTTTCCATTTCTTGCATATCTGTAATTAATTTCTTCAGTATCTCTTTCCGTCCATTTAAAGTATTATTTACATAGCTTATCTTCCCATTCATAATTCTACTTTCAATTGAAGAAGCTCCTATCTCCCCCCTTAATGTGGCTACTACTGTACTTCTACATGCCCCTAATACTTTTCCTATATACCCCATTCTCTATTCTTTGTAATTTTTCTATTTCTGCGTCTGTTAGATTAACCACATTGTTCCGTATAAGATTGATGGTAGAGCTATGTTTTTCCAGAATGTTTTCCCTATTAGAACTTTGTTGCAGCTTTTTTCTATTACGGAGTAGGTTAGGTTGGCTAACTTCTGTGCTTTATTCAACATTTCTTTTTTTCTGTAGCATTAAACAGATTTCTAGAGTCATTTATCTTTATATTCCTAAATATGTAATGTTCTCCCTCTCACTTTTATGTTCTCTATCTCTTCTGGTTTATCTTTCATGTTGAAAATAATGATGCTGCTTTTCTCTTTATTTATTTCTAGCCCACATTTGTTCCCTATATCTATTAAAATCTTTATGTTTATCTTGCGTCTTCTATATTACTTGCTAGAACTAATCCATCGTCGGCGAAGAAAAGTGTCCCTATCTTTACTAGTTCATTTTCAAATCCTGTCCCTTCCTCCTCCATTTTCTTAATTATTAAATATGTCATTAGTTTGAAAAGTGAAGTGGAGCCTGTGCAACCTTGCCTAATCCCACTTGTAATTCCCATTTCCTGTTCTACTCCCTCCCCTAGGTCTATTATTGTGCTATCCCCTTCATATATGTTAACTACTGCCTCTATGATTTTTGGATGTATTTTGAACTGTTTCATAACTTCAATCATGACTTCTCGTTTTACCGAGTCAAATGCTTTACTGTAATCGATAGCTATTACTATTAATGGTTTTCTATTCCTGTAGCTCTCTTCTACACCATATTGTAGTGTAAGAATGTTATCTTCTATCCTACTCCCTCCTGTAAATCCTGCTTGGCATTCGTGATCTTGTTCATTCAGTCTGAGGTGTGCTTCTATTTCTTCTTTTATCAGCATCATGAATACTTTGTATGATATATTTAATAAAGCTATAGGCCTTAAATCCTTAGCCCTTGGTTTCCTTTTCTTTTCTATCATTTTTGTTCTAGATTTCTTCCAAGAATTCAGGCTTTTCTTTGATTTCTAGTTCTTTGTTGTAACACCTAACTAGTACTTCTATACATGTTTTGCTCTTCATTAAAGCTTTGTAAAGCTCTGGTTTGATTCCATCTGGGCCTGCAGCTTTTTTAGCTTTGAGCTTACTTAGACAAGCTATGACTTTTTCCTTGGTTATCACAGGCTCTTGCATTGGGATTATCTTCCTTTTGCATTCCATCACTAGGTCCATGTGTTCTCTTAGTACTTCTGGGAATCTATAGTCTCCAATTCTTATGATATCATCTTCTGCTGCCAATTCATTTTCATATTCCATCCTTTTCTCTTCGTTCCAGATTTCCTTTATATTATTTTCGTGTTTGCTGTAAATGGTTCTCCAATAATTCACTAATTCTTCCTTTGTTTCAGCCTCATTTAGCTTGCTTCCCTGTTCATTATATAAGTGTATAGTTCTTTTTTGGCTTTTTGCTTATTTCTTAACTTACCAATATTTTCCCAGAGCTCTTTGTTTTTGTTTCTTTTTATTTCTTCTGTTATTTTCTTTTCATATATTGTTATCTTTTCTCTTATTAATATCTGCACTTCTTTTTTCTTTTGCATATATTTCTTCTCTAGACTTTCTTTTACGACATTATCTCTCTCATTCCTTTTCTTCCTATTCAGCTCCTTCCTTTCCTTGATACCTTTTCTTATTTCTTCACTGAACCAGGGTTGCTCTTCTACTTTCTCCTCTACTAGCAACTTTCTCCTGTATGTTCTCATTAGCTTGTCTTCTGCTACTTCTTTTATTGATAGGTCCATATCTGTGATTCTGTCTATGTCTTTATCTATTAGGATCTCTTCTAATTTTTTAATAAAGTCATTTAGGTTGTCTTCATCTGTTTTGAAGTATTTTACTTCCCCCCATTTACCCTTGTTGAGATTCTTGTTCTGTCCTTTGAATGTTAAGTGAATGGTAATTAGGTTATGGTCTGAGATATCAAATTCCTTTTTGTCTTCATCAATTACCATCTCCTCAAAATTTTTGTATAACTTCTCATTGACTAAAGCAAAATCTATTACGCTTTTCATCTGCATTCTCTCCCATGTGTATACTCCAGTGCATCTGTCTTCTGCGTTAAGTAGTATTAGCCTATGTTCATTCATCCATTCTAATATTATTCCCCGTTTTCTGTCTGTATTCTGGTGGCCTAAGAAACCTATATGGCCATTGAAATCTCCTAAAATCAGTAATGATTCTTGGTCGTTTATGTTTTTCATTATGTTTTCGTCATTATAGTTTTATTGCTTTATCTCTATTTTTATCCTCCTCTGTATTTCCTACTGATAGGTATAACAATAAAATATGGATAGTATTATTGTATATTTTGCATTTAGCATATAGTAGGTCTTTGCTAATAGTCTCCACCTTGTTTAACTCTGTGCTATCACTGTCTCTATATAGCATCATTAACCCTCCCCCTTTTTTGTCTTTCATCTCCCTCATATTTTCTATTTTATTTATACCTTTACTTAATGCTAACTTGTCTAGTTTCTGGTGAGTTTCAGTTAAACAAAATATCTTATTTTCATTGTCTAAAAAACTTTCTATTCTACTATCTTTTGTCTAGTTAAACACTGTATATTTATCATATATATTTTGAACTGTATTTCAACTTTTTTTGATTTTGGCTCCTTGGTTAGTGTATTATTTTCATCTCCGTTTATTACATTTCTCCTATTGCCCCATCCAGACTCTGAAAATTTTCATTTCTGATTAGTTTACCCTTTCTGATGTACCATCCCTGTTCCCCCCTTTCTTTCTTGTCTTTGAGTTCCTGTCTCAATATCTTATCCTGTTCTCTTTCTCTGAAGGTTAGGTCTGGTGCTATGAATATTCTGTTGTATCCTACCTCTTGTTTCCCCTTGAGAATCTTGGCTTTCCCTATTACTGCCCATTTCTCCCTTTCACTTTTCATCTTAATAAAATAGGTCTTGGCCTAGGTTCTCTGAACATATAAACACAACAGTAACTTGAGAATCGTTCTCATCGATGACTCAGACTTATGTAGCCATATTAAATTATTCGTTACCCAATTTAGTACAGAAAACGCACCCTTTAAACACACTAAAACACATGCTTGGTAAATAGTGCTCAATCCATTCTGTTTGAAGTCTGTCATATGTAACGAAGTGGTTAATTATTTTCCTCTGTTGATTCACTTCATTTAGCAGCAAAATCTAAATATATTTATTAAATTAACGAAATAAGAACTTGCATCATTGTGATGTTAGCATATCGGAATTTTCTTGATATATAATATGATTAACATACCGAGCCCATGAATCTGTAGCCCAAGAAATTTCACGGAAGTTTAAGAAGGTGACTTTAGCAACTGTAATTACTTTTTCATGTGCTCTGCAGCCCAGGGAATTTCTTCAAAACTTCATGATTCTTACCAGTGACAACCTAATTGCCAAGACAAAATCAATCACTTCACTAGACTTAACGGACATTTAGTTAGTAGATTTCCTCCTAATTCATCGTAATAATAGCCCATCAGTGTGAACATGTAACCTTTCTTCAAGAAATGTGTGTACCGAAATTTCCATCTCAAGTGCTGTTGCAAAGCTCGTCCCGGCATGTGCGTGGTTAGTTTAGTTTTTAGTAGGTACCAACAACATATCTTGATCATACAAGCAATGTATGGGTTTTGTTGTTAGGTGTTTTGTTCTATGGGTATTGTTTTTATCTGTGGGGATTTTCCAATCATATCTTAATTAAATGAGGAGGTCAGGCTATTTTTTCATTAGCTTTTGAATAAAAGATAACAGGATTACGTTTGTAACCCCAAAATTACCTTTCTTTCTCTATTAATGAATTGGCTGACTTTATTATTTATATTTATTTACAGATAACAAGACTGGAATACTAAAAATTAAATATTCTAACCACTTAGTAACTAGTACAAAAATGTATGTAATCAGGCCCTGTTATAGTTACTTAAGTAATATTTGTTATATTCTGCAAACATTTTATTTAGATATTTGAAGTCAATCTCTCCAGGAATGACACTTATAGATAATTTTTATTATTATAATACTTCTAAAAGCCTGTCCTCACCAGGAAACATTGTTTGCAAACAGATTCCAAACTGTTTGCAAACGTTTCCTGTCCAGACTCAGTTGTCGTCAGGATGTTTGTTGGTGCAGTAACCTCTGTATTCCAATTCCCACTTGGCATTTCAGTGCACTCGAGGAGGGATACTACGAGAAAGAAAGAAAGAAAAAGAGAGATCAGCGAGGAAGTTTTTAGAAAAAGGAATGTCACATACACAAGCACATGTATAGTACATATACATATAGACATATGCACATCTACATATTTAAATATGTACATGTATATACATATGTTTATGAACACACCGCTATGTATATGCATATATACATATACATATATGAAGATAAAAGGCCCATAAAAAACTATTTGAACGGTGCAACCATATATTTCGAGCACTTCCTTCTGTGCTCCTGATCACTGATAAAATATGGACATAGGATGTCTTACAAGAGTACTATGTTTAAAAACAAGATGTGGCAGTAAGTCTCTGTGATCCAGGAAGGATGGGAATTAAATTATTCCCCTGGTGTCTTCTGGCCTCATTAACTCCCTTCTGGCCACTCGTCCGTTGGTCTACATGTACTTGGATACATGCTTGAGGAGTGGCCTAAGGATTACCTCGTCGATGTCATCTGATTTCCAGTGTCCTCCTGACAGGTTCATGTTGTTGGTTTGATTGATGAAAGCAGATTTCAGCATCTTCCTTTTCTACGGACAGCTACTTTTGAAAACCAGCTCTGTCCCACTTCAGTTCATAGTATGGCCTTTGTCCCTGATATGTAGGAAAGTCCCCAAGTTCTCTGATGCATATCGCACTGATCTTTTGTGCTCGGCTAATCGTTGCGAGATGGATCTACCATCTACCGGTTTCCCCAACGTAAAACTCAATTACAATTGCTACACGGTATCTTGTAAACTCCGGCTTTTTCTCCTCATTTATTTAAGTATACGTTAATGAGCGTAATCCCGATGGGTTTGGGATAATGGAAAATGAAAGGATTTTAGACCTAAGGTGTTCTGTAGCTTTTTGGATGTTTTCATCGTACGGAAATTTTATTTTATTGTTGAAATCTATTTGTCTGTTGTTAGTGGGACGTCTATAGTATATTGTATTCGCTTTATTAATAGCCTTCTCGATAATGTATGGTGGCTAAAGCAGTTGTATTAGGTGTTGGCGGATCGTGTCGAATTCTTTATCTAAGTACCCATTTGATCACATTCAAAGCAACCTATTCCATATTTTGCCAGTGATCAGGATCACAGAAGGAAGTGCTCGAAATATATGGTTGCAACGTTCAAATAGTGTTTTACGGACCTTTTATCTTCATATTATACTGTTGTATTACAGTAAAAGACCTTCATATACATATACGTAAGTACGTATGTACAAGTGAATATACATGTACTATGCATTTAAATATATGTGATATTTATACACATATACACGTATAAATATATAGGCTACATATATATATATACTACATATATATATATATATACATATATATATAGATATATATATATAATGTATATATATATATATATATATATTATATTATACACACACACACACACACACACACACACACGCGCGCAGAAATAATAAATGTTTTCCAATCTGGATGGGAAACAAATATACGATAAAATGTGCTTGAAAACTTTGTTTCCTAGTGTGGACAGGCCTTTAGGAAGATATGAACAATGTAACACCCCTAATTTGAAGTCAAACGGTTACATAGTCAAAGAGATGTGAACATTACAATACTGGTTAGGTAGCATATATATATATATATAATTATATATTATATTATATATATATATATATAGATATATTATATCTATTATATTATATCTATTATATAATATAACTATATGTGTGTGTGTGTGTGTGTGTGTGTGTGTGTGTGTGTGTGTGTGTGTGTGTCATTTGAAAAATGCTGATTGACATTTGAATGGTTATTAATAGTAGAGCAAACGACAAACTAAATTTATTCATTTACCTAAAAGCCATTATTATTATTATTATTTTTTTTGTAACAGATGGCATTTGTGCATTCCAAAAACTAACAAATTCATTTACCCATACGTGTGCACTTCACAGTGTAGTTCTTTGTACTATGTGCTGTGTTCGGTTAAAGACAGGTGGGTTCAGTCAGTCATATTTGTTCTAAGTGAATGAAAACGAACGTGCCATTTGTGATCTCCTCTCTTTCTTTATATATTTACATAAAAAAGCCTCAAGCGCAGAGGTCAGGGTAATTCTCAGAGACTCCATTGGGGCACTGAGATGCAGCCGGGCCCTGCTGGTATATGGGAAAGGTCACCACATTTCCCGCTTGTCCGTAATTGCAGGCGTACAACTTAGCCTCCGGGAAAAACCTGCCACTGTACTCTATTTGGTAATGAACGATGCCACAGCCGATTTCGGTGGTATCTGCCCACACGACCTACGAAATATGAAGGGAAAATGGAGGACAATTCAGAGGTAATACTTTTTTGTAACAAACATTTATTTTTACAAGGCCAAGGTTACTTGATTCTTCTTTTATAACTCACTATGAATCTAGAAGATTTTAGTAGTCAGTAGGTTTTAGACGATCTTAATTATGTTTAGATTGTTTTATCTCTCTCTCTCTCTCTCTCTCTCTCTCTCTCTCTCTCTCTCACACACACACACACACACACACACACACACACACACACACACACATATATATATATATATATATAATATATATATATAGATATATATATATATATATATTATAAGTATCTCCACCAGGCAATTAGCTGAGATGGATTCTACTTTTTCTCTCTCCCTAACGTAAATATAGCTTTTAGTTCTCCACTCCAAAAAGAGAGGGACCGAGTTTGTTCAGTCTCCCCCAGCTTTCGCTTCCACAGGCACTCTTTGCCTCATCTTTCAAAGCCTTGCTTCATCTGATCTGTTCTGAGATTCGCCTTTTCATCAGACTACCATCGAAATTCCTGCACGAATCAACTGCTTTCATTCTCATCTTTTTCTTGATAGTGACCCCTTGGGTTTTCGGGGGTTGTTATCTATGACTAATATTTCTTGGAGTCGTTGTCTTTCTGATGTTTACGGTCTTTTGTTTATGTTTTTAGGGTAATCCCCAACGGGGTTGTACTCTTTATTCCTCCAAGCTTGTACTACACACGCCGCAAAGGTGGATACAAACCGGGTTAAAACCCGTGCGGGTCACTATCTAGGAAAGATCCCTTTCAGTCTCTAACCATATATTTTCATATTCACTGACCTATCTTTCTGACTTACGCTCAGATTCTTTCACCATTCACTTCTCGTCGGCATCGGTAGTATTTAACGTTCCAACATCTGCAAACAACGATTACTCCACACTCTTTTCAAGACCACTTTTCATCTAACACAAGCTTGCTCCTAAATTTCTGTAATTTCCATGACGTGCCTCATTACTCTAAGAGCAAAACCAGACTCTCTTCTGTGTGTAATATGCTAGCACTAGCTACAAGGTCATCACGATAACGTTTTACTCTTGTTAAACTTCCTACACAATTCAACCAACTTTCTACACACTATACATCCCAAAGTCTCTTATCAATTCATTCAGTTTTTTTATAGCTCAAGTGTTCACAAACTTTTTTTTTTCATAGCAAGCATTTGATCTAACACCTTAATTAAAATCTTGATAGTCCTATTATCTGCTCTGCTTTCTCAATGAAAATCATACCATGAACCTTCCCACGTTTACTGAGTAATTTTAAGCCTCTAAAGTTGTTTAATCCCTTCATTTGGCATTTTTTTCTTCACCCAGACAAACCATACGTACCTTGGACACCCAGTCAATAATTAAACTATTGCCTTCATACTGCAATTTTTAATTTGTAGCCATTCAACTTCTGGTAACTTTCCGTTCCATTCTTCAGTCTTTTAACCGACTTCTTAATAATTTCAACACTCACTTCCGCAAACATTCCGAAATTTCCACTTTGTATCACTAATTTGCTTTTCTTCTTTCTCCTACATTCAAGAACTACACTTATCTGCACACGGGAGCGGTTTCAAAGATCCTCACAACTACTATGATGTCTCCAGGCTGGCATTGATTGCATAGTTGGTATCCTTTCTTCTAATATACATAGTCTTATTAGTATTTCCGTCTGCAGTTACCTCTCTCACATACAGTTTCCTTGTCTCCTTAAAGCACATATTCGGTTGACCTTTCAATTCTTAATGAACTCCACATTTTTTTTTTTCAATCGTTTCCCTTTGGTAACCTTATGAACCTTTTTGCAGTACTACACAATCTTATCTTTCACCTGCAATAACATTTCAACTAGACTTGCTTTTACTTCCCTCTGCTTTCAGTGTATCATTATGCCTTTCTTTCATTCTCAAGAGTGATACAGAAATTACACAGCAAGCAAAAGCGAATCATACAGTACCTGAGTGTAATGTCCAATTTTGATAGGAAGCAATGACCGATAAGATGCAGCAATTTCATTTGGCAGATCTGCTACTTCATTGTACCATTCATTGACTGCATTCTCCCAGTCCTGTAAAAAAATTGTTTTAGGAAACCTGAGAAAGGATAAACGCAAGAAAAGTAGCCACTCATACACAGACCCATCAGTAGAGCGTTTAGAAGAAGCTACTGGTGAAGGTGCCTTCCTAACAATATGTTTATACAATTTGCCACTTACCTCTACCTTGCACTCCCTCTTCAGCACAGAGGGCCCTAGCCAAACCAAACCAGACCTAACCTTTGCTTTCCGACCAAAACTTACATTCTTGTCACCAACCCAGCGCTCTCTAGTTTTTCCAGGTTTCCTGAAACTTTAATAAAACAGAAACTGATCCCATCACTTTAACTTTTTATCAGATCTTCGTCATATCTGTACATTTACCTCTCTTCCAGTTCTTATTCATATACAACATCCCATCAGTGCACACACATATACAGTATATGTTTTTTTCTATCTCTTTCCCCTCATCCACATTTACTTCTCATTCATTGCTACCATAAAGGAGAGTTAGCCAAAGAATCCCCTCATACATTTTGGGTTTTTAATCCATAAATATAAATAATTATATCTATCTATCTATATATATATATATATATATATATATATAGATATATATATGATATATATATATATGCAGTAATACCTCAATTTAATGCGATTCAAGTTGTGTGAATTCACAGCAGCACAAACTTTTCATTGGAACCTAACTAATTATCGCACGGGAGTATTTCACAGCCGTGCACATGCAACATTCCCGAATCCTTGAGAAACCCAGCAAAAGTGTTTGTTAATGTTTTTTTACGTAATTTATAAGTTTTCAAGCTTTTATGTGTAAATTAAATAACATTAATTATAATCAAAATAACAATTCCTTTTCCTTCTCTCTTATCGAAATGAGAGAATTTTTATGTACTTGTATGTACTATGTTTATTAATATCTTCAAATAATAATAGTAATAAAACTGTAATGACAAAATTCGTATGTGATAGTATTTCAAAGGAATAAAATAAACTTTTCATTTCACTTTTAGGTACGGTCAACTCTTCTCTATCTCTCTCTTTTACTTAGATGAGAGAACTGTAATGGTACATGTTTATATTTATTAACATTTTCAAATAATAATAATAACTATAATATAACTGTAATTATAGGATGCTATGAAAAATCCTTTCCCCTCATCTTTCTTTTTAACTCCATGAGAAACTCGGAGCTCAGAGCTGTCAAATATGTCAAGTAATGTGACAGGAGGCGGAATGTTGTTGATTAGTGGTCAATGAGTTTTACCTAATTCATTCCCTCTCTCTCTCTCTCTCTCTCTCTCTCTCTCTCTCTCTCTCTCCACTTTACTTATCAAATCTTCACACACTCCGATATTTTTACCAACCATTTATTTCTTTAAGGGTAATGTATTAAGCTAACTTTTAAATGAAATTACAGTAAATTTAATTTCATTTAAAAGTTAGTTCAATACTTTTGTAAGCACAACTCTTTTCTCTTTCTTTCTCTCTCATTCATAGTTAGCAGTGGATAATTTTCAGTTGGCCTGTTTTTTATCTTTACTATCTAGAACTGTAAATGAGGTGTTCTAAAACACTCGCATATTCGTCTGCAGTATCTGGTGAAAGCAGATCTCAAAGTTTTATGAGTTTCCTGGCATTTACGAGTCCACCAGGGAACTGGTCGGCCTGATAAATATGCCTGAAGTCCTAGGTATAGATTGAAGACCAGGCGAGAACATTTAGGTAGCCTTGATGCCACACTTACCACTATACCACTATTGGAAAATGGTCACTGGTAAATCTATCATCCATAGCTCTCCAATTAAAGCCAGTAAGACAGTCATTACTACATATAGATAAATCAATTGCTGATAATGTGCCTGTTTGAACATGAAAATGTGTAGACTCCCCAGAGTTGAGGATCTCACATTTTCATCTTATATGATGGAACCTAAGCACCTTCCTCTTTGATTGGTGACGATGTCACCCCAAAGAGGACTTTTGCTATTCATATCTCCCAAAATAACAAAAGGACGTGGTAACTGTTGAATAAGAGATTTAAATTCATTGGTGGGGAAGGCTTCGTTAGGTGGTAGTGCAATGCTGATTGGATACTAATAGGATTTTGTGGGGTGTCATTTCGAACATACAAAGCAACACCACCATGGCTCCCAATATTCAAATTATAGATGGAGTGATAGTATGTATACTCTCGTGGCCTTGGGTACATATTATTACCAATCATGGTCTCCTGTAGAGCTATACAAATAGGAAACACTTCTGATATGAGCATCCTTATCTCTTCCCATTTAGCTCTTAATCCCTGATAGTTCCACTGGAGAAAATTAATGACTTCTACTTTCCTTTAGAGACTGTTAGATTGGAGGCTCTTTTAAGAGCTTTCAGCTTATTGACCTGCTCCTTTTTTTCTGGAAGGAGACAGATTGTTTATGGCTGCCTTCCTTTTCAGAGGATTATCAGTCTCGGGAACACCAGACAAAGCTGGTGCTGCCGGAGGAGGGGCATGAGGATCGGACATTGGTGCATCCTCCAAAGCATCAGAAGAACAATTTACAGCTGGTACAGCCTCCAGAGTGGCGGGAGTGCTAGGTACACCCGGCACAGCCTCCAGAGAGGCATGAGTACCAGAAATCACTGGCTCTGCTCCCAAAGAAGCAAGAGTGCCAGAAATAACTGGCACTGCCTCCAAAGAGGCGGGAGTGCCAGAATCAACTGGCACTGCCTCTGAAGAGGCAGGAGCACCAGAAATCACTGGCACAGCCTCCGAAGAGGCATGAGGGCCAGCAATCACTGGCGCTGCCTCAAAGAGGCACAAGTACAGGTCATCACTGGTTTTTATTTACATTATCCTTGGTAACATTTATATTTCTTCTTTGGTTGGCAGCAACACTAGAAAAGGATATTCCTGGTCTAACATACTGATTCAACACTCTCTTTTGCCAAGGATTGAGATTTTACCAGCAAAACATTCAGTTAGTCCCCCCTGGAACTTTCCAGAGGTAAAATTCTGTAGATATTTTAATTTTACCAAGACGGAATTGTCCAATGAGGCCATGTGGTCAATATTTTTAGAACATTCCTTGCAGCATGATAACTCCACTGCAGTTTTCGCGGACGGCTCAAAGTCAGATGCTGGCGTTGGCTTTGGAGTAGCCTTCCTTGATATAGAGAGAAGCGGCAGGTTATCATTTGTTGCATAGATTTTTACAGCAGAATTATATGCAATTTTAAAGTCTTTAAAAGTTTTAATTCGGAATGAAAATATTTTATTATATATTGTGACTCAAGAAGTGTTCTTCAGTCGCTGGAACCAATCAATCAATTTTAAACCCTATGATTTTAGATATAATGGAATGGCTGCTTTTACTGAAAAGAAGAGGGAGAAGAGTAAAAGAAATAAAGTTCTTTTGGGTGCCTTTCCATGTTGGGGTGGCTGGGAATGAGAAAGCTGACCAACTTGCAAAGTCGGCAGTCAGCTCCCGAGGACCCACAAGATGCCTACTACCATATCGGGATTTATATCTTCTAGTAGGTCAGAGAATTAAAAAATGTTGGCAATCCCAGTGGGAGGATATTTTAACTAATCAAAAAATGCGCAGAATCACGTCATCACTGTCTCTTTGGTCATATCCGTATATGCCAAGGAAACAGGAAACGATGTTGTGCAGATTGAGGATTGGACATACAAGACTCACTCATGGGTTCTTGATGTCCCATGAAAATCCTCCGTTTTGCGAGAACTGTACTGTGCCCTTGACTGAGACATTTTCTGATTGAATTTATATATGTGAACAGATATATTTATATACAAAGATATTTTTATATGAAATTTATTTTAAATTTAATATTTTTATATTTAAATTTATTTCAGTGTCAATAACCCAGATGTTGTAACGTCAGGTTTAATAGACACAATCAGTCAATCTTCGGTTGGCAGCAACACTGGAATGGAAAAGGATATTCCTGGTATAACGTACTGATTTAACACACTCTTTTGCCTCTCTAAATGTGATACGTTCGGTTACTCTTAATGTTTGAATTTCTTTTTCCATCATCACAATTAAGTGAAGATGATGGATGATTGTCTCCACAATGTATACATCTGGCTTGTTTATTACATATGCCATGCTCTGGTTCACTGCATTTGACACAAGTAGCAGGTTTGCCTTGTAGTTTCTGTCTACAAGACCCTAACATATTTCCGAATTCTTGGCAATGAAAAAATCTCCTCGGTCTTGGGATGTACTGTTTAACCTTGAAACGTAACCAGGCTGCTTTCGCTATACTAGTCAGTCGGGTAGAATTGAATGTAATAATTAAATTGGGAAGTGGGACAAGGACTCCAAATATCTTCTTCTTCATTCTTTCAATTCTTATTACACCTCGATCTTTTAATTCTTCTACAAGCTTATCTTCAGAGTATGTCATAAGCTGGGGTGCATATATCATTCCCTTGGAGTAATTCCAAAAAGTATGTACTGCACACTACTTTTAACTCCTCCAAGGTGTGATAATGTTTTTAGTTTGTCACTTTCTTTTGCCAAGGCAGATTCCACCATCAGCTTGCCTTGTCCCTCTGAAGTAATCTTAGGCTCTTGGCCACAACACTTGACAATAAAAAAAATATTCCAGGTCCTATTTCAGATACTATATTTCTGCTTAGTTTCCTTTTACTCAGTACGGGAACATAGGGTTTCATTGTAATTACACTGGAAGGTTTGATTGATTTTTCCAGCAGTCATCAACTGTGCCGATTCACTACCATCAAAGGGCTCAGGGGTACTTGAATCTTTTTTTGTATTTATCATAAAGATTAAAGTAAAGGAAAACAAATAAACCTGAAAACCTTAAAAAGATATCATCAGCCTTTTATGGAGTTTATTCATCCATTAATGGCACAAGTGAGAACTGACTCCCAAATGTCCTTGTCCCTACCCTACCCCACAGGGGGTAGCACAACGTGATTAGAGTGGCCCAGGTGTAAGCCAAACCCGCTTGATAGGACTGTGTATTACAAGAATACAATCATCCCCACCCTAATCACATTACAGGCAGTCCCCGGGTTACGACAGGGGTTCCGTTCTTGAGACGCGGCGTAAGCCGAAAATCGTCGTAAGCCGGAACATCGTAAAAAATCCTAAGAAAACCTTACTTTTAATGCTTTGGGTGCATTGAAAACTGTGTAAACTGCATTCTTATTGCATTTTTCATAAAAAAAACCTTCAAATATTGATTATTTTGCATTTTTTGTGTCATATTTCATCTGCCAGATGAGTGTTGTAGGCGTCATAACCCAGGAACATGTGTCGTAACCCTGGAAATAATGTCTGATGAATATAATTGAGAAGCGCCTTAACCTTGGAACGTCGTAACCTGGGGACTGCCTAGGGAAGCCGGACAGAATGCCGAGAGTCCTATCCGCAAAACTAGACCCCCCCTGGAATCCTCCACCACTGCAAAATATTTCCGCCTGATATCACTCTGATCCGAACATTATCGGGCAGTTGATGGTCCTGCCACAGTTCCCACTATTTTGCTTCAGATATAAACCCAGTCCCAGCCATGAAACTCGTAGAACTATGAGATCTGCTTTCACCAGATACCGCAGACAAAAATGGGAGTACTACCGTGTTGAATTTCGAAAAGCAAGAGCTCATTTTCGCATGGAAAGAAAAAAAAAGTACGAAAAGAATCTTGGACGATCTTCATATCTTCACTAAATTCGAAAACTCCTCTGACTCTACATTGGAAGAGAGTTAGAAAAATAGCAGGCAAGTTCACTCCTTGTCAACCTCCAGTTATCAAGATCAATGGTTGTGAGGTAGCAGACCCCCGATTAGTGGCAAATGAGTTTGCTAATAATTTTACTGATGTTGTGAAGAAAAATGATGACAGACCCTATTCAGCTCAAAGGTGGCTGATGGAACAAGTCAAAATTGATTTTTATACATTAAGACATGAGCAATACAATGTTCCTTTTACTATGAGAGAATTTGTATCGGCCTTGAATAAATGTAATGAATCAGCTCCTGGACTGGATGATTTAACATATTCAATGATTAAGCATACCCCTGACAGAATTTACAGAGAACATATCTTCTCTAAGCTTTGGAAGATGTTAAAATTACTGCCATTCGTGAAACCTGGAAAAGATCCATTCAAGACAGAAAATTATCGTCTTATTGCATTGACATCATGTTTGTGTAAAATCATAGAAAAAACGGTGAACACATGCTTGATGTGGTACTTCGAACGGGTTAAATATCTGTCACCTGCTCAGTGTGGTTTTCGAAGTATGCACTCCACAACTGATGTATTGGTTCGAATGGAATCTTCAATATGTGAAGCTTTCGCCGACAAGCAGCATCATATCACTGTTTTCTTTGATCTAGAGAAGGCTTATGATACAACATGGAGATATGGCATTTTGAGGGTTCTTTATGAATGTAACCTGAGAGGCGATTTGCCCTTCTTTATTAAGGCTTTTTTTTTTTTTAAATAGGTTATTTCAGGTTCAGGTTGGAGCAATAATGTCATATGTATTCCGTCAAGAAGATTGCCAATCAATGGGGTGTCCAAAATAATTCCCTCAGATATAACATATACCCTTTTGTTGATGACCTATCGATTTCCTTTGCTAATGTAGTAAAGTGGGCTGAGGTAAATGGTTTTAGATTTTCTGCCAGTAAAACAGTAACTATTGCACTTTTGTCGTATAAGGGGAATCCACCCTGATCCAAATCTATTTATTCATAGGCAGAGAATTCCGTGTTGGTGAAACAAGGTTTCTTGGTTTGATTTTTGATAGCAAGCTGACCTGGATTTCACATCTGAAATATATTAAGGCAAAATGCTTGAAAGCAATGAATTTGCTGAAAGTCCTGTCTCAAACTTCGTGGGGTGCAGACCGAACTCAGATCTTGAGATTATATAAATCTTTGGTCTTTTCAAAATTAAGTTATAGGTGAGAGGTGTACACTTCTGCGAAGCCAAATAGCCTTAAAATGCTCAACTCAATTCATCTTGGAGGAATACGGTTGTGTACAGGAGCATTTAAATCATCTCCCACTGAGAGCACGCTTGTAGATGCTGATGAGGTGCCACTGGATCTTCATTACAAGCGTCTGCTGGTTCGGAGCTGGTATAGATTCCAGAGGCTAGCTAAGTCTTTAACCAGCATTTGTATGAGAAAGGAAAGGCATTGGCGGTTTTATGAAAGTCACCCCAAGCAACCTCATCCATTTGCTTTTAGAGTAAATTTTATTGTCCGTGAATTAAATATACCAAGGATCGAGATTTTACCAGTAAAATATTCAGTTAGTCCCACCTGGAACTTTCCAGAGGTAAAATTCTGTAGATATTTTAATTTTTACCAAGACAGAAATGTCCAGTGAGGCCATGCGGTCAATATTTTTAGAACACTCCCTGCAACATGATAACTCCACTGCAGTTTTCACGGAACGGCTCAAAGTCAGATGCTGGCGTCGGCTTTGGAGTAGCCTTCCCTGATTTAGAGAGAAGTGGCATCGATTTTTACAGCAGAATTATATGCAGTTTTAAAGGCTTTAAAGGAAATTTTTATTCAGAATTAAAATAATTTTATTATATATTGTGACTCAAGAAGTGTTATTCAGTCGCTAGAATCTTTTAACCTTTCTCTTTGTTCTGTTGGGTGCCTTTACATGTTGGGGTGGATGGGAATGAGAAAGCTGACCAACTTGCAAAGTCGGCAGTCAGCTCCCGAGGACCCACAAGAATGCCTACTACCATATCGGGATTTATATCCTCTAGTAGGTCAGAGAATTAAAAAATGTTGGAAGTCCTAGTGGGAGGATATTTTAACTAATCAAAAAATGCGCAGAATCACGTCATCAGTGTCTCTTTGGTCATATCCGTATATGCCAAGTAAACAGGAAACGATGTTGTGCAGATTGAGGATTGGACATACAAGACTCACTCATGGGTTCTTGATGTCCCATGAAAATCCTCCGTTTTGCGAGAACTGTACTGTGCCCTTGACCGTGAGACATTTTCTGATTGAATGTCCCAGATTGTAATATAGAGCAGTTATATATCTTTATGTGGGAGGCGGGCCTCCTCAACAAAATTTAGATTATAAATAGATTGTCTATGTAATAATTTATATATTTGAGCACATATATATACAAATTTATAGAGATTTTTTTTATGTAGTTTATTTTAAATTTAATTTTTTCTATTTAAATTTATTTCGGTGTCAGTAGCCTTGATGTTGTAACGCCAGGTTTAATAGACACAATCAATCAATCAATCTAAAACATAGGCACATAACTAACAGGTGTATTAATCCGAATAAAAAGCACTGTTTTTCATGAAAAGGAATTTCAGAACAAAGAGAAAGAGACAGAATAAAGAATTTCTTAAAATCGGTTCAGAACACTTCTCAAAATAGATGGACGTTCGGAAGGGGAGAAAGAATAAAGAAATTTGTACACTTATGCAATCTTCACACATTCCTGTATTCTTACCAACCATTTATTTCCTTTTTTAATGGTAATGTATTACGTTAACTTTTAAATAAAATTACAGGAACTTTAATTTCATTTAAAAGTTAGTTTAATACTTAAGGAGCATGATAGGGTCATATTTGGTGTTCAAAGTCTAGAAGTAAGCATTTATTGGCATTTTTAGAGACCGTGCTAAACTTAAGGGAAAATTCCCCTTGCGCAAGGGGGTCTGGAACCTAACCTCGTGTAAGTTCGGGGTATTAATGCATATATAAGGGTTAAGAAAATACGTCGTGGATGGAGTGTGATGGCTGGTTAATGTCCACAGATGGTACCATGCTGAATGGGGATTGTGAAGAGATACTGCAGAAGCTAGAAACGTTTAAAAGTGGAGAAAGCTGAGTAACTGTAAGCCAGAGTAAGGTTTTGAGGGTAGACTGAGTTGAGCTGAATATAGAATTTAGGCCAAAGGCCTAGCACTGGGACCTGTGAGGTCATTCAGCGCTGAAATGGAAATTGCAGTAAAAGGTTTGAAAGGTGTAACAGGAGGAAAACCTCGCAGTTGCACTATGAATCAAGTGTTTGGAGAGGGTGGAAAGTAAGATGAAGAGAGACTATGGGGGCCAAAGGCACGCTGCAAAGAACCTTAAGTAATGCCTACAGTGCACCGCATGAGGTTCATTGACGGCACTACCTCCCTACGGGGTTTGAGGGTAGACTGAAACCGGTAAGATAGAGCATAGAATATACAGATTGAGTTACGTGAGCAAAGTGAAGGTAGGATGTGAGAAGAGGCCATTCACGAATAGCTGAGGTAAGAAAAGTAGCCACACTGGAAGAGACTTGAATCGTCTATGGAAACGTAGGTAGGAGTGTATGAAAGGACTCAAGCTGTTGAGAGAAGCTGTGTGTAGTACATTTGTCATGAGATGATGAGTAGATCATAAATGTGGAGATAAATAGAGGTGGTAAAAAAAGTTTGCATAGGTGAAGGGACAGCTCATGAGGAGAGAATGGTTGGTGATGATTTTGATGAAGAGTGTCTAATACAGAAATGGCAAGGAGAGGGAGAGGGAGGCCTTGAATGTCTGTGTATGTGTGCGCTTGTGAATGAGAGGAAAAAAACCAACTACGTACGAAACTCATACTCACAACAACCGGGGAAGGGCCATAGTAGAAGTGGAGGTTTTGTCCCACGAAGTAATTTCTAGAGCATATTTTTCTTTCTCCGACTTGGTCATGCCCTTGCTTGCATTGCTTTGCCCACGCCTAAGAAAGATCAGAAGAAAAAAGAAGGTTGAGACGTCTGTCATATGAAGAAAATATCTAAAAATAGGAATGGCTACGGGCAATTTTTTAACACCAAAAGGAATATGTATTTCCTATAAATACTCAAAAGTCGCTTTCATGTACTAATCTGTATCAGTTTTACTAATTGTTAAAAAAGTGAAGTGACGGAAGATTTTGTTACCTCAGTGAATGTGAATTAGTTGCTTTTTTATCCTAAAAAAAATCAAAATATTGATGATAATGTTAAAGACAGCAGATGCTGATATTTCTAGACATTTGATAAAAAGCTCCTGACAATTCTTTCCAGTTTTCTTCTAAAGACCCATTCCACCAAAGTGTCTCTTTTTACGCACCTCTGCAACTTCAGCCAGCTGATCATTCCAGACAAGTTCTCTCATATTGGCAGCGGGAGGCTGAGGGCCGGGATTACCTTCTGTCTCCTCCCCGCGAGCAACCTGGGGAGGATGAAAAGCCCAGTTTAATTCAGGCTTCTTACAAAAAATAGAAGAGAAGCGAATAAAACGGGACGTCTCGACAAACTATGTTTGACAAGGGTTTCTAGGCTTCCCTAGACCTATGCAACGATCTTGCATTTTCAAGTACGTAACCCTTAGACCTACACTTCAACCATGCATTTTCAGGTGCATAAACTAAAAAACCACATAGATATTTAAACCAACTATTACTTTGTTTTCCTTCCAATCATTATTAATCAACAATTTGTATAGGGAGAGAGGAGGAGCATGTAAGTATTGGCAGCTTCCTCGGCTTCTGTTTTCGTTAATATGGATTGGAGAAAGATTAAGGAACAGATTAACATAGGTTAATTTTACCTCGTAAACAATGGTGATTTCTGATGTTCCCCCCTCAACTGATTAGATACCATGAATTAGTTATTAAAAAAAAATGCGTCTCACTTTGTTAAACATGAAGTTTATAAATGTAAAGTTGACTCAAGCGAAATATGATGCAACTGTTTAGGTTTTGTGTAAAATTCCAAATTTTTACACCTTGGAGTAAGTTATTAATAGGTCAAAAGTCAGCGAGGAAATCAGACCTGAAAATGAAATAAGCCCTGAGGAAGAACATGGGAAGAAGGCGAAATCTGACAGTTTTACCTTGGCTCTGAGATTATTGTGAAGCCTAAGAATTTCTTCTTTGTCTCCTTCATCCAAACCTGTCTTATGAATTTCGCAGCTACTTCGCGGCTTCAACATTGTGTGCAATGGTCCAAACTGCGAATAATCACACCCACTCGTCTTCTCCTCTTCTTCGACGTCCTCTGTTTCTTCCGTGTCTTCATCACCAGTTTCTTCGGCAGGATCTCCTTCTCCAGTTTCTTTCTCCTCTTCACCCTCTGTTTCTCCAGCACTGGTTTCCTCCTTCCCGTCTGAGGAGCCAGGAGGAGTCTCCTTTGAAACCTCAGGTGGAGTGACTTTGTCTTCGGCCTCAATTTGTCCCTCGGGAACTCCCGCTTCTTTACTCTCCTTTTTCTTCTCTTCAGTCTCGGTGGTCTTTTCCTTCGCTTTCTTTTTATCATCCTCAGCTTTTGCCTCTCCACCTTTCCCTTTTTTGTCTTGACTTTTGCTTGCTTTGCCCAGGGCTTTTTTGCGCTCTTCGTCCTTCTTTTTTTCTTCCTTGTCTGATCGATTGCATTTTGTTGATTGATCCGAATGCAATCGAAAGAAAATAAAGATAAAAAAAATTATGAGATATCTCAAATGTTCGAGATGGTTATGGAATATTTATAAACAGATTTACCATTTGTATACTAATTTAACTCAAGGATATATAACTTAATGTGAAATCATATGGATATATGAGGAAGCAGAATATAGTGAAAAGATATCTTGTAATAAAAAAAACTGTCATTACCACCCTATACAATTCTACTTGAATTTCAATAATTTACCTATATTTTTATCGACTCATTTATTAACTCAAGTTTATTTTTCATTATTAATAAGTGATCTCTTCGATCTGTATTTCCCAGTACCTTCTGTTACCTCTTTCTGATGAATACCATATTCTTTGGAAGCTTAAATTTCAAGTCAGTAACCCTTGTGGGCTAGTTCCATATGAATAGGACTCATCTTCTGAATAATAATAATAATAATAATAATAATAATAATAATAATAATAATAATATTCTTGGAGATGAACTCCGTAGGCTTCTGGGGCTTCCATAGGCTTCAAGACAAACCCCAGGCTATGAAGCCTTTGGAAACGCTCATTTGATACTCCAGGAATACTTCAGGAGCTGAAGACTGCTTGAAAGGATCCTGGAGTCGTAAAGACCTCTTCAAGAATACCCAGAAGCCTTTTCTCGTGGTCAGATATATATATATATATATATATATATATATCTATATATATATATATATATATATATATAAATTGCAATACACCACCTGAACACCTGAATTAGCCCTAATCCCAATTAGCCGGAATAGCTCTCAATTACCCATCCCACTAGTGGGAATTTTGTTTTTAACAGCCAGCATTGTCAATGCTGCAGGTAAAAACTTCCTTTGAGTTACCATCACTGACGGTCAGCAACGCTGACGCAGGTGTGTGTCGTTACTCTTACCTTCCTTAATTGCTTTTTGTTCGTGCCGCGGGAAGGTTGTTGACCTTCTGTAGTGCGAGTTTGATCCTTGCCCGACTCTCTTGGATGGTTATTGACAAAGAACGCAAGATTTACGGGATTTGTTTCGTTTGGATTTGGATTATTATTGATACACAGCAGATAGAATGGATAAGGCTTCGCTTCCACCCTCCACCTCAGCACCGGCAGCTTCAACGCCATCTTTGATCGCCCCGATGTCGGCAGAGGCCACTACATCACTCCTGCTCTTCCTGCAAGAGATGTATGAGTACTTTGACACGATAGACACTCGATATGCCAGGTATGTAGGAAAATCAAATGCGATGTGCAGACGCAGTATGACGAATGCTCAAACTGGACAGTTGAAGAGATGGAGGACTACCAGTAAAGGAAGCAAACGCAAAGTAGATTTCGTGTTACCACTAGGATCGCAAGCTCCTACAGAGCAACCAAATGAGTTAGCTAGTGCTGAGGTAGTATTCGGGTGTTCTAAAAGGTTCACGTAGTAGTCTGATCAACTTGGCAGAGAAAAATGTAGCTCTTTTGGGTCTCTCTAAAGGCTATAGGCTTTTGGTTAAAGGTTGCATTGTCAATGGTATCATGAACATTAGAGATTATGTGACACAAGAATGTCCAGAATTTTTGGAGGACATGCTACAAGACTTTCAAGGAGGGTCAGACTAAGTGTATTATTTGTCCCTTAAGAGAGAGTCTCATGCCGCCTCCGGGTTGTCCGCAGTTCTTTCTTCTGCTCCCACACCCTCTGCTTCTCCACTGTTAGTTTCCTCTATGACTCCATCTTCTTCTCCTGTCTCTCCTGTGGCTCACACACCTTCTTTTCCTACATCTTCGATTCTAAGCCTTCCTTCATCTCAGGGAAATTTACCAGTTCCGACTATCTCGTCGTCTATCTCCCTTACTCCCACAGTACAGTTGGCTTTGGTAAAAGGTCTCTCCGGTCATGGAGGAACACAGACTTTCATAACTGAAGTTCTGGGTTCTAACCAATGGCATATGCACGATTCCACTCTTCCGCAGCAAAAGGTAGCTCAGAAGGCAGTGGGGATATCTCAGGCGCTACAGGTAACACCAAGTTCTGATCTACACGCTTCCGCTCCGCCTAGTTGGGAAGCAGCACGTTTGAGCGACGTACAGCTGTCAGTTAGGACGATCTCCGCTGTGGACCCTCCCGGAGTATCCCCTATCCCTTTCATCCCTCCCTCCCTCTTCCTCGATCCAGTCACAATCAGTTCCGCTCACTCTTCCTTCAGCAAGACATAACATAGTAAGTTTTGTCCCTGACAGGAGTCTTTCATACCAGAATGGGGTTTTCACCTCAGGACTTTTTGGCCCCTCCACCTCTTCCAGGGGGTGCTATTGCTCCGGATGCGGTGCGAGGTACTCTGGTTAATGCGGGAATGCAGCAGATAGGATTTAGTGGTAATCTGACGGACGTTTCATTGTTGGATGGACTGCACTCTGTTCCTCCTCCTTCTTCGGGTCCATACCATTCGGCGGCTGCGAAAGAGGAGTCAATTCAAGATATTCCAGTTGACTTGGGTTGTCCTCTGGCTAATAGTAACAATTATAGGCGTATGCTGGCGTATGTGACTGCTCTTTACCGGCAAGCGAGAGCTCCAGACGAACCACATGCATCGAACCAGTCATTATTTGAGGCATTCTATGCTACCAAACCAACTCCAGCACCTTTTTCGTGCGGTGTGGTCTGGTTCGACCACATCAGACAAACGATGCAAGAGGCAGACTGCAGGTTAGCTGTGGCAGTAGTTGCGAATAGACAAGACATTTCACTTCTCTTGCCGTGTAAGGCAATCTAATGCATTCTGGGGTAACCCTTTGGCAGGGGTCAGGTACCGTTCAACGAATCGGTTGAGGGAATTCTGTGTAGGTCTCCGGCAGTGTCTAGACTTGTAGGAATCTCGCTAAGAGAAGCGGGAGTGTTAGAGGATGTCTTGCGTAACCAGACAGAGGCCCTCTCACACACACACTGGATATTATCAAGCCTGATGGGGTTCCTGAAGAACGATGGCTACGTTCCTTCAGATCTGGGGCTGTTCGACAGCTTGATAACATCCGTCTCGATGGGTTTAGTGCATCAGGTGAATGTGCTAGCTTCCTCTACGATGTTTTTAGGTAAGAAGAGGAGGAACTTTTATCTGAGCCACCTTCCCCCTCAATATCTGGACGTACACAAGAGGGCTTTACTTAGAGCTCCCATAGCCTTAGCAAATTCTCCATTTAAGGAGGAAGACGTATCCAATATGACAAACTTCGTGGCTTCCAATTCAGCAGTTGAATCACAACAGGCCATGATTAGGGTAGGAGTGCAAGGCTCCCGGTCACCTAGAGGAGCACGAAGGGCTTCCCTTAAGAAAAGAACGTTTTGTAAGTCTCCCCCTAGATCACCTAAGAGGGTGTGCTTTGTGAACAGGGTGGGGTCAGGCTCTTCCTCACCTTTCGCTAAGCCTTTGTCGGCACGGGATTTTACCAAATAGGAGACGTGTCCCTTGTCTGCACAGGTAGGAGGCTGTCTAGCCCCTTTCTGCAAGGTATGGAAGGAGTGGGGAGCAGAGGATTGGGTGGTGAAAGTTCTGAATGCAGGGAATTGGATCCCCTTTCACTCCCTTCCTCCTTTATCATAACCCTCTCCTGTATACCTTCCAAGTTATTCCCAAAATTCCATCAGGGGAAAAGCTCTAGCAAAGGAGATTCAAGAACTCTCGGAGAAGGGGGCACTAGAAATAGCCCGTCCCTCTCCAGGGTTTTACAGCAGGATCTTCGTTGCATTGAAAGTTGGGGGCAAGTGGAGGCCAATAATAGCTCTCTTGAACCTCAACAGTTGGGTAGTAACTGCGGACTTTCACATGGAGACTGTGCAGTCAGTACTGCAGTTAGTCAGAGGGGGGGCGTTTGGATGGTGTCGGTGGACATAAAGGACATGTATCTCTAGATTCCGATTCATCCGGATTCTTGGAGATACCTCAGGTTTGTGTTCATGTCTTCCGTCGGCACCTTCCAGTTCAAAGTTCTCCCCTTCGGACTGACCACAGCGCCACAAGTATTTATGAAGATCATGTCTCCGGTGTCACCAATTATGCATCGTCCGGGTTACAGAATGTTAAGATACCTAGATGACTGGCTGATTCTCGCCTCCTCCCTGAAGGAGATTTTAAGGACGAGGGACTTCCTTCTGAATTTATGCGAGATGTTAGGAATTCAGCTGAACTTTGCAAAGAGTTGACTAGTTCCAACCCAATCTATGACTTATTTGGGGATGAGGATTCTCTCTCTTCCTTTGAAGGCTTTTCCATCACTGGAGAGAATACAGTCGATGCTACATCAAGTGGAGCTGTTTATGTCCAAGAGGGAGCAAACAGCGTCATTCTGGAGAAGTCTCTTAGGGAGAATGTCGTCTCTATCCCTTCTGATACCAGGGTCTCGTCTCCGGATGCGTTCGCTATAGAGACGTTTCAGGAATTGCTGGGACTTCCACAATGAGAACACAGTTATAAGCTGGAGCGATTCTTGCCTGTTGGATCTTCTGTGGTGGTCAGAAGAAGAGCACCTGACACTCAGAAGATCCCTAGTCTCCCTCATTCCCGACGTTCATCTATATACAGATGCCTTGTATCAGGTTGGGGAGCAACCTTGGAGGAAACTCGGGTGTCAGGCCTTTGGAGGGAACAGGAACAAGAGGAGTCAATAAATCTTTGGGAACTCAGGGTGATAGAAGCAGCACTCAAATGTTTCTCAAACCTAGTACACAACAAAGTGATAGCATTGTTTTGCGACAACGTAACAGCGATCTCGTATCTGAAGAATTCCGGAGGAACAAGACCAACAGAACTAAATTTAGTAGCCCAAAGATTCCCGAGATGGTGCCCTCTCCTTCCCCAGTTTGTATCAGGAAGCCTCAATATACAGGCCGACTCATTAAGTCGCTCATGCCAGGTTCTGGGAGGAGAATGGACCTTGACGCAAAATGTAGTACATCAGGTACTCCGGAAGTGGCCGGCGACGGTAGATCTGTTTGCAATGAGACTAAACCACCATCTTCCGATATATTTCTCACCAGTAGTGGATCCGACGTCGATAGGAACCGATCCAATGCTACAGAGCTGGAACCGCATGCAGGTATATGCCTTTCCACCTTACGGCCTTATCCATCGGGTAATCAAGAAACTGAGGGAGAGCGTCAAGGTGAGTTTGACACTGATAGCTCCCTTCTGGAAACAATGCCCATGGTTTCCGGAACTTCTGGAACTCATTATGGATGTTCCCATGTTCCTCCATATTCAGAAAGATCTGCTCAAACAACCACACTTCAACCACTAAATCTAGCTGCATGGAGACTGTCAAGCGAGCAGCGAGACAAGCTGGACTCTCTAAAGAGGTGGCTAGACAGCTTTCTTTCAACTTAAGGAAGTCAATGCAGAAACAATACTAAGTCAGATGGACAGTATACAGGGGATGGTGTCGGAAAGAGGGTCATTCTATATCTAGACCTTCAATTCCTAAAATAGCAGATTTCCTTTTATTCCTCAGGAAAGTCAAAAGATTTTCACTCTCGGCGATAGCAGGTTACCGCTCGATGCTCAGTAATACTTTTAGATTTCACCTTCCAGAGATCTTGACGAGCAAGTGTATAAATGACCTAATACGATCCTTTAAGACCGAACGACCAGTATTACCGAATTGGACACCTCCATGGGATCTGTCGGTAATGCTTTGTTTTCTAAGTTCCCCAGAGTTCAAACCAATCAGGAATCTGACGTTAAGACAGTTAACTAAGAGGGCCCTCTTCCTCACAGCATTAGCAACAGCGAAGAGGGTGAGTGAGCTACAAGCAGTCTTTAGGCTCGTCTCGTACAAAGGAGACGATATTTACTTGTCCTTTCTACTGGAATTCGTGGCGAAGACAGAGTTGGAGGGGAACACTCTCCCAAAGTTGTTCAGGGTCCTTGCCTTGAGAGAGTTCGTCGACAGAGATGCGGTTATGCCTGGTGCGAGCTCTAAGAGTATTTCTGTCCCGGGTAGAGAAACTTCATCCTCACCCCCGGACACTGTTCATATCTCCTCGGAATCCTTCGCGGCCAATCTCGAAGAATGCGATTAGCTTCTGACTAAGGGAGGTAATCTCGCAGGGTTATGCTGGCTTGTATTCGGTAACATCAAACCCAATACTACTATGAGCGCACAGCATTCAGGGGATGGCCACATCATCTTCCTTTCTAAGGAACTGCTCAGTGTCTTCCATTCTAGAGGTGGCCTCTAGGAAGTCCGTGTCAGTCTTTACTTCTCTCTATTTAAAAAATGTTCAGTTTGCTTCATCGGAAGGCTATTCTTTAAGCCCATTCGTAACTGCGAATTCTATTATCTAGGTTAGGCTGGTGAAGGTATAATACAATTAGGTTTAAGGTCTTTATGACACCAAGATAGGGAACTGCTTTGTGTCTCCAGATGCCTGGACAAAAGGGATACTAGAACAGGTTGAACGTAGTCAGGTATGTTAGTAGTCATAGTCTTCCTATGAGAGTCCGAGGGGGTGCTCTCCTTGCCTACGCCATCATGTTGGCGCGGAGATTACATCGTAATCTGGTCGTAAGCACTCAGCAAACCAGAGGGTTACCGAGAGGGACTTCGGCTCTGCACGCTGCTTCTTGCACCTCCATACATGAGAGGCTATGAATAACCACATGGGAGGTTCATCATATTCCTTCACATCCCAGAGCTAAGGATGATCCATCTGGGAAGAAGTAGACATAGACAGTACTGACCCAACAGACGATCGAAGTACTCTCCAATACGTCTCTACACTGAAAGGAAAAACAGATAAAAGTGAGTGTAAGTTGCATAATGGTATTAGATAGATTAGTGAATGAGATACCATCTCTACGGTAGTAAAGAGGTGGGCAAGAGGATTGATCCCTCCTCCTCTAAGTGTTGTTAATCCGGCTAATTCAGGTGTTCAGGTGGTGTATTGCAATATGAAGTTTTCATAATAAAACTAATATTGTAATACTCATCTGAACACCTGAATGACTCCCACTCTCCTTTCCCCACATCAATCTGAAACCATATAAGCAATTGAGGAAGGCAAGAGTAACGACACACACACACCTGCGTCAGCGTTGCCAACCGTCAGTGATAGTAACTCAAAGGAAGTTTTTACCTCCAGCGTTGGCAACGCTGGCTGTTAAAAACAAAATTCCCACTAGTGGGATGGGTAATTGAGAGCTGTTCGGGCTAATTGGGATTAGGGCTAATTCAGGTGTTCAGGTGAGTATTACAATATTAGTTTTATTAAGAAAACTTCATATATATATATATATATATATATATATATATATATATATTATATATACATAAATATTTAATTGAACTACAAATGTCCTTTAATATCAAATTCGCTCTACCTCGGCATTATTATATTTTCATATATGTTTAACCGAGGGGGAATTTATTAAGTGATAATAGAATTGGCGATCGACAGACGCGAACCACCGACCTCTACAATTCCAGGACTGGCAGTGAAGCCCCAAAACCACCACGCCACCGCAAGAGATATAAGTATATGCCGCCTCCCACCTCGAATACCTTCTCGCGCACAGGTATTTTTTGTTTTGGAGACTGCATACACCCATCTCGTTCTCAGTTGCGTGGTAGTGCTTTTGCCCGCACGTAGTCATTAAATAAGTCTATCACATTACCGTGATTCATATACATAATTGAACTACAACTGCCCTTTAATATCAAATTCGCTCTACCTCAGAATTAATATATTTTCATATATGTTTAACCGAGGGGGAATTTATTAAGCGATAATAGAATTGGCGATCGACAGACGCGAACCACCGACGCAGGGGCTGCTCCTCGGAGGAAGAAAGGTATCCTGCCAGGCTGGGGAAGCGGGCCTACTGAGGGGCCCCAAGGGTGAGGGCCAAAGTCTCCTTAAGGAGGCCAGTTCTTTGAGTGCACCCTTGAAGGGGTGTCTCCTCTATGAGAGGAAGTCAGGATTTCTTGGAAGGTCTTATGAAAAAATCATTGCAGCTTGATTTCCCATTAATATGATGCTCTTTATTACTCTATTTCTGTCTTCCAGATGATTAATTTTTTTTTTTTTTTTTGCATTGTACTCTGCATCAATTAGTTGTATCAAAATTCTCCCCCGTCGAGAATTCATTCAAGGAAGTATATTTCCTACATAATTGCCATTAGCCTTTATATTGCACTTTACGCTGTTTCAGTGCCCATACCTTGGGAACCTGAGAAATCGTTTCTTCTAAGAGTTCATTGATGAACCGTAATTATCGTCCTTCCTGGGATCTCGGAGAGGATATTTTGAAGTAAGTGAGGAAGCTGGTTTTCTTGGAAATTTGTAACGTATCGTCACTTTATTTTTGCCATTTTTTCAATTTCATGGAAATTTTATGAGCTGTATTCCCGTGGGGCCGCATTATTTATGAGTTGCAATGATGACCATAGGTATTGAAACGTTGATTTATATGAGGTCAATGAAACACCCGAAGAGAAGTCCTTAGGACGAAGGACCCAGTTCATGACTGGCGGCCGCCTTTAAAGTTTAAACAGGGAGTCCTTTAATTGCCCTCCTGCCCCGCGCAGCATATCGCACGCCTAATATCATCATCATCATCATCATCAACATCTGCTGGACAGTGGGAGTAAGTATAGACTAATGCATTATGTAAATATGCTGAAATGTGCCATTAGCTTTGCTTTTCATAATGTTCCCTAATCACAATACTGTCATTCGGAAAAATAATACACAAATCTATAAATTGAAGAAAGGATATAATAAGCATAGTCTCTTTCCGACATCCTTTACAAATCTGAACCATATTCATCATTAATCTCTCTCTCTCTCTCTCTCTCTCTCTCTCTCTCTCAAAAAAAAAAAAAAAAAAAAAAAAAAAAAAAAAAAAAAAAAAAAAGTTTTTTTAATAACAAGCAAATGAAAGAAAACTGCAGTAAAAGCACAACAAACATGAAATTGCAATCTGTATGTATGACTTGGCTTGCCAAAGATTTTCAGCGTTGCATTTTTCCGTCAGAACCAGTTACAGTTAAATAATAAGATATTACGTGTGGTTAAGAGAAAGGAATGGAATGGAATGGAAAATTTAGGCCAAAGGCTAAAGGCTGGAACCTATGAGGTCGTTCAGCGGTAAAAGGGGAAACTGAGAGTAAACAGTTTTGAAAGGTGTAACAGGAGAAACAGCTCCCAGTTGCATTGGGAAACAATTGTTGGAAGTGGGTGAAACGTAAGATGAAAGAAAAGAATATGAATGGAGGTGCAGTAAAAAGATTAAAAGGGATTGCTGCCTGAGGCCGAAAAGATGCTGCAAAGAACCTTCAATAATACCTACAGTACGCTGCGTAAGGTGCACTGATGGCACTATGCCCAGTAGGTAAATAGGAATTGTTCGCAAAAAGATTTTTTACCTGCTTTGTTTGAACTTTGGAAAGCGTTAGCGACGTTAGTGTGGTTTTTGTATTGTTGTTGAGCAGACTACAGAAGATACATGACAGCTAGGTCGAACAACATTCAAACTGTATATTCAGTGTAGGTAAAGGTTTTTATTTACGTGAATTTATGGTTGGTGATTTCTTAGCTTAGATTAACCTGGCTTGTGCCACACAGGCCCATGCTTAAGTGTGGTAAAACAAAGAGGCCTAGTATGGACCCCTGGACTCATTATATTTGCCTAGGAAACTTGCAGGCATGCATTACAATGTGTGGACAAGCAGCATTACAACTGTTGATAAGCGGAAATTTATTTTTAAAAAATAATGCTATCCGTTGGTTTGGTGATGCTCCTGTTAAAGTTAAGTTAAATGGGCAATTATGTTTTTAAACGGAAATAATCGCTATACTACACCTTAGAAAGCTACGACGATGTAGATCAATCCCCAATATGTTTAGTGTCATCTTTGATGGTTAGCTTTCTGCAGAATACAAGATATGCCCCCAAAAAAGACTTATATTCATCTAACCAAAGCCTTGATGACCTCGTATTTTTCAGAAAATAAATCAAGTGCCTATCCTTTACAGAGAACACAGAAGAGATTACTTGCCTTTAGAGCAGCCCGTAACAGAGACCATATTTTCTATTAACGTGTTGATCATGAGGTGCTTTTCATGGATCTCTTTCTCGCCCTCAGTCTGCAGTTGAACTTCATTATTCTTGTTGTCTATGCGAGCCGACAAGCGCAGCAGCGTGTCTGGGAGCCAGTGGAGTTGGCAGTACTGCGGGGTATTGACTCCTGAGGAAGTTGAGGAAGACGACCTTTCATTAAACACATGAAACACTTCAAAGTTTCAACATATCAGGCTGGTATCTATTACAAGAGGAAGAGAATCAACGTAAACACTTAAACAAAAGGAGAAATGCACAATATTAATAAAAAAAAAAGAGGCGAAACAAAGAGTATTTAGAATCAACATAGAACAATGCAATGCTCCTCACCTTTTGAACATCCATTTTCGGACTTAAGGTTACGTATCAGCTTATTTATTTTTTGAAGTTGTTTTATCGTCTGAAGCTCCCACTTCGTCAATGCTGCGAGGTTTATGGGTTGTCTGGTTTTTCTGACCGTAGCGGAAGAATTCTGGCCGTAGTGGCTCTTCAGAGTATGTGTATATGCGGTAGATGTCACTACGAGGGTAACTATCAGGAAAGTCCAATTCATATTTTGTGCCAAGAATTCTCCCCTGTAAAAAATTGTAGGTATACCATTAACATTATTATCATACAGGAAAAGTCTAAACCTAGTTGATCGTTTATCATTTGATAAACTAGGTTTAGCGTGGTTTATTATTAGATGCGTTATCCTTGCAGTTTATTCATTTGAGTTTGGTGAGATCTTGTCAGCTTGGGCGCTTGTATGCTGTAAATTTCGTCATTGCCATTTTTATTTTAGCACTCCTCACCCAAAACAGGAATTGTATTTCATAATTTACCAAGATTAACACTGTCGTCACAATTTTTAATTTTCACAATATAGATGAACTTCATACGAGGAACTTGAACACTGACAAGAAAAAATATTTTGCTAGATTATATATAGGCTGCAGAGAATATCACTTTTACCTATAAGCTTTGCACACTATTATATATATATATATATATATATATATATATTATATGTATTATATATACACACTATATTATGTATATTATATATATATATATATATATATATATATATATATATATATATATATATATATATATTATAGTAGACAGGCGTTCATTCTTGGTTCAAGCACAAAAATCAGTTCCAATAGATGAACAGTACCTTTGTGATTAAAATGACCATGGAATAATATAAGAAATCTTTAGACTAATAGCATCACACCACAGTTAAGAGAGGTCACCCACTCTTAGATCTGGAAGTATTTAATAATCTCTCTCTCAGTTCCTTAAATCTTGAAACTTCAATCAGAGACGAATTTGCTGCGAAGAATTGAAGGCTTCCTTGCAATTCTTGGAATTCTCGAGTTTGTGCATGGGCTCATTTAAATAGATAGACTTAATGAAAACCTATGAATTAATTTACGTGTTTACAGAGAGCATACGAATACTGCCTGAACTTTATAATTAGCTTGAGAGTATATTTAGAGAAAAGACAGTGAATGCCAATTTCACTGTCACTTTACAGGCAGCAACGTTGTACTCACCTACAAAAAGGCTCGTGTCAGAGATAAACCTGGTCCTTTAAGCGACGGTAAAAACAACAACAGCGACAATCTCACTCGCAAGCACCTATGAAGAGTAACCAGTATTAAGCTTAGTCCTGCGTCCTCTAAATTCGAGTGTGACATATTGTGGAGTTGGACTGTTGGAGAAGAATGTAAGAATCCCGCCTGTCACAAGAAGGGCTGCGGGGAGGTTGGGGGGGGGGAGGGGGTGACTGCAGGCTATTGCCGGGTATCACTGATATGTACTCATAGTACTTTTGTTTATTTAGGGCCCTTCACGTAATATTTATTTTTATGTGTATGCATTTGTTAACAACACAAAATTAGCCAAGAAGCAAAATCTATATCATAACCTCAGTTAATTGGTTATTGAATTCGGTAATATAACGATATCTGGCATCTTCCTTTCCCCAACAGAGTCGCATTCATCACTTATAATAACAACTTCTCAGTCGTGACTCTTCTTGCCCCAACTTCTTCAGAGTTCAGAACCCTCGTGTCCCCCAGGCCATCGTAACCTAATCTTCCTCATGCTTACCCGCTGCTGCACAATTAATTCCACAGATAACATTTCTCAGTAAGCTTTGAATTCAGTACGTGATTGCCGTCTGCCTAGTGACAGATTCCATTGTCCTCTTTCTTTTTGTGTCGACCTTTACGCTGCACATAAGTACACATTACCACGTTTTTATTATTATTATTATTATATATTATAGATTATTATTATTATTATTATTTTATTATATACTCCACATTCAACCCCCCCTAACATAATAACTTATTATATATATATATATAATAATATAATATATATATATTATATATAGTATTCCTGGTTTTTCGGCTTAGCTGTTATATTCTAGATGTTTCTGTTGCATTTTGTTTCGATAGGACTATCGAATCAACATTGTTAGATATTATCAGTAAGGTAATAATGTTGATTGGTTTAAAGAGTGTTTTTAAAATCTGATGCTGTCGGAAGATGCTCTTAGAAATTGCGATTTACCAAACAAGAATAAACAAACTTTTCTGCGTCACTGGAAATTCGTTGAAATGCGCCAGAGGCGAGAGAGAGAGAGAGAGAGAGAGAGAGAGAGAGAGAGAGAGAGAGAGAGAGAGTTGAAGAGAAGAGAGAGAGAGAGAGAGAGACTATTAAAATAATAAGCTTTCTTCTTATTTATGACTATTTTTCAACTATAAACGAAAAAAAAGGAGAATAAATTCATTCAGAAGTCAACATCTAAATGCTTATCTAATAAGTCGGCAATATGGTCAAACACTTTAAGGCAAATGAAGGATTCACGAGATAGAGACAGAGAGAGAGAGAGCATACAAAAGTAGTGTCAGAAGACGCTTACGTTATATTCAATTTAACTAACTAAAGTCATCAAGCCATTCGAGGAGGAAATTTTGACAGATACTCTGGATAGTTTTGCGATATTTCTTCAATTATAAGATTTTAAACTTCACCTGCAGTATTTTGATAGGCAGAAAAAATAAAAGTATGATTTAATATGTATTATCTCTCTCTCTCTCTCTCTCTCTCTCTCTCTCTCCGAGGATTCTCTTATCTCAGACCAGCTCTTTCGTCCAGTCAGTGACCCTCTCGTCTACATTTTCATAATTTGTATCCCTCGAAAGTATCCACTCTCTCTCCCTTGTCCGCTATCTCTCCCCCTCCCCAACAATTCGTCTGTGCGTCTATCGAGTTACTTGTCTACTGTAAATAGAACTTCCGCTTCAGGTGGTTTTTGATCCGACAATTTTCTGTAAATGGAATGGAATAGGATTTTGAATTTTGGCCCAATGCCAATGCCTGGGACCTATGAGGTCATTCAGCACTGAAAGGGAAATCGATATTGTCTGAAAGGTGTAACATGAGGAAAAGCTCGCAGTTGTATACTATGAACAATTGCAATGAGACGATAGAAAGTAAGGTGGAAGAAAAATATGAACAGCGGTACAGTAAAAGGAATGAAAAGG
Organism: Macrobrachium nipponense; assembly: GCF_015104395.2. Classification (NCBI taxonomy): domain Eukaryota; kingdom Metazoa; phylum Arthropoda; class Malacostraca; order Decapoda; family Palaemonidae; genus Macrobrachium; species Macrobrachium nipponense. The sequence continues at coordinate 80,958,535 of NC_087201.1, read as the reverse complement.
GTTGCAGCTGAACCTGAAGTAATGCCGACAGTGCACTGACGGCAACAACCTCCTACGGAAAATTTTCTATTTTTCTGTAAAGAAATAGAAAGGTTTGACTTGAGGGTATCATAGGAAACATGTAGAGTATTACTGTACTACTTATAGAGGAGACACTGGAAAAGAGAAATATAAAAAATATGGTGTGCTAGTGACCAGTACGTTCTCAGTCTCATAAACTGACAAATGGCAAAGACGTCACTACATTAAACTCACGGCGGACGGAGAAGCCCATTTTTGCTTTAGTAGATTCACATCAACCGTGCATTCGATGTCTAGCCCAGTCCCTTACGACACTCCTGATTGGCTGTTGAAAAGCCAATCACAGGGCTGGAAACACTCTCGAGAGAGTTTACATGGGTATGGTCTATGTTCTATCTCTCCTGAGGGATGCGTCTTTCAAAAGTATCCCTCAGTGGAGGTGGAACATACGTCATGCCTCTGTGAACTCTCGAGAGAGACTGAGAGTTTCCAGCCCTGTGATTGGCATATCAACAGCCAATCAGGAGCGTCGTAAGGGACTGACCTAAGCATCAAATGCACAGTTGATGTGAATCTAGTAAGTGTGGATTCGGCAGGGTAATTATGCCCAGACTTATACTGTACTAGCTGTTGATTATAAGGTATTATATAAGAGCTGCTAAATTGACACACAAATTTCAGCTGCAAGTTTAGAGTACAGTGATACATTCTTGAAGTGCATTTCATTTAAAATATGTAACTGTATCAGGTGTCAGTTACGAAATCAAGAGAATTCATACGGGTGTAGCAGGAAATTATTCCCCCGACTGAAATTCTCTCCGGGAAAATTAGCCAAAGATTGATTTCCCACCGGTGATAACAGCCCGGGGTGTTTTTCCCCCGGGTGGAATTTTAGGGGAAACAACCGAGTGGACTAGCTGATCCAGTCTTGCCCGCTTGTTGATCCCCTCTTAAGCTGAGACTGCCTTGACGGAATTACGCATTTCCAACCTATGGTTGAAACTGTGTAACGGCAAAATGGCTCTCGAACTGGGAGAACTATCTCCTAGTTTGAATCTGAATGTCTCAATTTTTCTCTTACTTGATTATTTTTCAATCTTACTTTCTAACACTCAGTTGCTACCCCTAGCTGTCCTCCTTTTCACTAAAACTCTCGTGCAGGTTAGGTAGGAGCTGGGTCTCTGAACTTAGGCTTTACCTTGATCCAAATGGCAGAGACTAAAGTGGTTTGGTCTGCCACTTGAATATGTTTGGACCCTGAGGATATTGATGTGATTTTTACATCAATATTTATTGGGGCGGGGCTAATTGTGGGGACTTGCCTACGGAATCCGTGGAAGTATAGTCTCCACAGTAGGACTCTCGGTAATTTATCCGGATTGCCCTCCAAAATAACATGAGTGGGGATGATTGCATACTAGCTATGCCCTCGGTCCTATCAAGCGGGTTTTGCGTACACTTGAGCCAGTCATGTTATGATAGAGCCATCCCTTCAGGGTAGGGTAGGGAGTGGACATATGGGAGTTGGTTTCTGCTATATGTCTTTGGTGAAAAGGGAGTCTGTGGGAGGAGACCCAGTTTGTTTTCATGACTTGCAGTTGGTTTCTATGTAATTTAAAAAAATAATAAACAAAGTGGAAATAGACTATGGAACCCAATCCCCCTGGAAAATGTGATCCCTGGACACGAACAAGGACACCCTTTTGGATACTTCAATTCAAAATATACCAACAATGGAGCCTTTTATTAGGCCTAAAAGATTTTTCAAAAGAAAATTCCAACCTACCCCTACTCTAGCTTTATTTGATTCACTTTTTGGAAAGGACAGTTGGGCCAGATTTTTGACAATAGAAAGTGAGAACAAAATTTCAAATTTAAAATGAGAAACTTTACTGACCCAATACCCAACAGAAAACATGAAGTTTCGTCAAACGCAAACCAATACATGGATAGAGGAAACCAATACTAAGGCTCAGTCAGAAAATTACCTACAAATTACAAATGTAGATAACACTAAAATAAAAGTCACTAGACATAGTAAACTTAACAGTATATATGGTACTATAGTCTTGCCGTATAATGATGACAAACAAATTGATAGAAAAGATACAAAAACACTGAAGAATGTGAAATCTATGATTGCCCAAGTAGGAAAAATTCAAACATAAAAATATATGTAGCCAAACTAAAATTTGAAGGTAACGAGCTCCCTTTAACAATTAAAGTTTTAGGGCAGACAAGAGAGTTGAGACCATATATTCCCAAACCATTACAATGCAAATCATGTAGTAAATATGGCAATTCAAGTAAAAATTGTAGAGAAGCTCCAAGATGCGCATGTTGTGGATCATACAACCACACAACAAAATGGGACTGTGAAAACCCAGTTTGTATAAATTGCGGTCAAAATCATCACCCAAGATCAAAAGAATGTGAATATTACCTATACAACACTGAACTAAAAATCTTACAAGAAAGAAGTGTAATGTCAATAATAGAAGCTAGGATAGAATTAAAAGTAATAGGTTTACAAGATCCAGCAAGGTAAAACACATATAAAGAGGTAGTAAATAAAGAAATGCAAAACAAAATTCCTACAAAATTATACAGTACAAAGCAACCAGGAAATACACATACTATAATGGACCAAAATTCAAGCGCAGAAGCCACAGATCTTACAAGTAACCCAATTTTATATAATATATTACCAACACCAGAAATGCATGACGACAACAGGATGAATTTGGAGGAAGAGCAAAATACAAAATCTAAGTCAGAAAAAAAAAAGATTACTGGAAACAACCCCACCCAAATCCAAAGAACAAATACAATCAGTAAGATCAAAAATCTATATGGAAAAAAATGAATATCGACAAGACAAAGTCAACGAAAATTGCTTGCAAACAAAATATGGAAAAAAAGAGAAACCCAAATAAAAGAGAAAGTTAAAATATCAGATAAAAATGAAGAAAGATTAAAAGCCATTTAAATACACCTCTAATAAAAAGAACATCTGAGATTCTTCAGCCAATAAAGAAAACAACAGCAGAAATACATCACCTACCAAAAGAAGAACAAAGTACAGCAAAATTATACAACTTCAATAAAATACAAAGTACCGGAAAGCAAATAAAGATATTAAAACAAAATCCAAAACCTTTTTAGAATATTAGAGGATAGTACATATCAAATAATGAAAACTGAAAATCATTAATTAGAGAGTGTAATGCAAATATCATTTGCTTACAGGAAACTAAAATAGGTACTAAGGTTCTTAATCCTGGCATAAATTATAAGGTGTGACAATCAACACAAATTTTAAATGACAGCAGCCAAGGAGGATCTGCAATCATATCGCATTCTTCAATCAAATGCCAACCTGTTAGGATTAACTCGACAATACAGGCATGTGCAGTTCAAGTATTCCTGGAAAAGAAAATAACAATATGCTCAATATAAATGGAACCGTCTTTAGAAAGTCGCTTAATAGATAATCTTGGAAATAATAGACCATTACAAGTGGAAGATTTAGAAAATCTAATAGAGCAATTACCAAAACTTTACTTATTAGTAGGTGACTTTAACGCCAAACATCCCATGTGGGGAAGTACATCATCTGACAGGAGAGGAAATATTCTCCTAGATTTTATAGGTAACAAAAATTTTATTATTTTAAATGATGGATCTCCAACAAGATTTGATGTTTAGCATAATACCACATCTGCAATAGACATCACTTTATGTTCCCCAGAAATTGCCACAGATTTCAGTTGGAAAGTAAATAATAATTTGTTTGGGAGTGACCACTGGCCAATACAAATGGAGTTGAAAAATAATACTAATATAACATATATACCGAAGGGGAAAATGAAGGAAGCAAATTGGAATTTATATAAAGAGAAAACTGTGATTAACAAAAAACTATCAGACTACAAACCACATAGATGCTTATGAACATCTAGTAAAAACAATAGATGATAAAGCAAATGAAATTATCTCAGTTACCTCAGGCAACCCGACTAGACCACTGGTACCCTGGTGGAACGAGGAATGTAAAGCAGCAAGGAAGATAACGAGAACATGCTTTAGAAGATATCTGAGACATAAATGTGATGCCAATAGAATTACGTATTTGAGAGCTAAAGCAAAGCAGAAAAGAATATTCAAAATAGCCAAAAGGAATTCATGGAAAAAATATATAATTGATATAAATTCTAAAACTCAAGACAAAGAAATCTGGAAAAAAATAAATAAACTGCACGGTAGATATCGGCCCGAACCACTACCTATATAAAAAGTAGAAAATCACTATATTTCAAACCCCAAACAAGTAGCAAATGTATTGGGTAAATGTTTCGCCAAAACATCAAGTATCTCGTATTATACAAAGAAATTCAAATTAAAAATCAAAAATTATGTCTCAATACCAATAAAATCTAATAATCTGGAAATCTATAATCTTCGTTTCACCATGGAAGAACTGGAAAATGTCCTGAAACTTTCAAGTCCAACAGCTCCATGGGAAGGCAATATTAGATATGAAATGATAAAAAATTTACCAGAAGAAAGCAAAACCATTTTATTAGAAGTTTTAAAGGAATTAAGGCATTCTCACAGCATGCCTAAAACCTGGAAAGAATCTTTAATCATACCGGCTTAAAACCAGGAAAAGACCCAGAGTCACCAAGCAGCTATAGGCCAATAGCCCTTACTAGTTGTTTAAGTAAGATATTTGAAAAAATGGTGAATAATAGATAAATATGGGTATTAGAAAACAAACCGCTGTTGTCAAACAGACAGTTTGGATTCAGGAAAAAATAAAAGTACCATAGATCCCCTCTTAATGATTACAAGAGAGATATAAAATGCAATAGTTGGTAAAAAAACAAACAATAGTAGTATTTTTTTTTTATTTAGAGAAAGCATATGATACCACCTGGAGGGGAGGGATTTAAAAAAATTGATAGAATGGGGAATAGGAAGGAATTTTTATGAATATAATAGGGAATTCCTATCATCGGCTGAATTTAGTGACTACTCCAGATAATTACCCCCTGCCGAACATGCAGGACCTGACAGGGGTCCTTCATGGGGCAACATTATTTACATATATATATATATATAATATATATATATATATATATATTATATATATATATATATATTGGCTCTAATGTAAAATTTGAGCAATAGTATGTTAACATCATGTTCATGTGTTAGTAATTTCAAAGTGGGGGCAGAAATCTCTGAATCATTTATCTAGGAGGAAGAAATCCCCCAAGGTAGTGTACTAAGCGTGGCATTGTTTGCTATAGCAATAAATGAGATAATTGAAATGATTCCACCAGGAGTCCAAGATCCCTTTTTGTAGATGATTTCGTCATAATACTGTGGTGGTGAAAAAGGGCTGGACATAACCAACAGATTGCAAGCAGCCAGCGTAAATAGGGTAAAAAAATGGGCCGATAACAATGGTTTTAAATTTTCACCTCAAAAAACAAAAGCAGTCAGATTTACAAGATCAAGAGAACAGGAATTAATTCCTGCTTTATTCATAAATAATGATATAATTGAATTTGATGATCAGATAAAATTCCTCGGTGTAATACTTGACAAAAAACTTACATTTAAAGAATATGTAGAACAACTGGCGATCAAAGTAATTGCGCATAATGACTGGGGTGCTGACAGAAACCCCTCTGATAAAAGTATATAAGGTTATTTGTCTCGGTAAACTTGATTATGCATCAAGTATATGGCAGTGCTTTCTAAAACCCTATTAACAAAACTGGATGTCATTCATAACATTCCTCTCAAAGTGAGACCACCTTGACGTGGTGAGGGGGCTCTTGAACCCCTGGAATTTGTTCCCGGGTTTAAGTCCAAGAGACTCATGTATTAAAATATTATTAAAAATATTTATAAATTTTTTGGGGTAATTTAGTGGAATTTTATTTTTCCACTTTTTTGAAAAATTTTACTGCATAGGTGAGTCTGAGAAGGGATCGTGCTTGGAAGGGGTTTGCATTCAAAGCTAATTGTGGGAGTTGTGGTGGTTGAGTCGCCACCCGATATGGTTTGGACCTATATAAGAGATAGTGATGGGATTTCCATATTGCCATCTTGAGGGCAGAACCATATCCAGGCATCAGCCCATCGGAATCCGGGGCCGCTGGTGTTTGGGGAGGGGACTTCTGGCTTCTGTCCGGAAGCCACCAATATGTTTGAAGTGGGGAGTCAGTCCCCATTAATTGGGGCAGAACTCCCAGCAGGCGGATTGGCTTATACCTGGGGCACTGCAAGCATATTGATGCTATCCCGAAGGGGTAAGGGTATGGTGTGGACTACTTGGAGTCAACTCTCACTTGTGGCATTGGTGGAGGATGCAAATACCTGACTGATCAACGATACTTTCTTGATAAAACCAAACAGTTTTGGGTGTGTAGGTGAGCCGGTTTGTGTGAGGTGGTCTGGTGCGTAGTATCCTGTGATCGCTTTGTTGGCTTTGATGGTTTGTTGGGGTGGTGAGACTAGGCATTAAAAGCTGCTTTGGTTTCCCTTTCTGATGTGCTGTTGAGGCCTCAGTAGGGCTCTTAGGTGTTGGGTGCACACTTTTTGCACTTCTGAATGTAAACTGGAAAATTCTATGGATTTGGACAATAGTTTGGCACTGGCAACGACTTCTGGCATGAAGATGGATATGAGCTTGGCTATCGGACAGAACCAAACACTGAGACACCAGGGTGTTAGTAAATCTGATGGATTTGATCCTAATAGTAGAGTCCTTCATTGCACTAATATAAACTTGTCATCAGATTATGAGTATTTGTACAGTATAATGAAACAATTTGTTAAAGTGGAAAGAATGAAATTACTTCTAGAAAAAGACAAGCAGTCATTTTTTGCTTATGTTAAATTTTCCTCACCCTTATTAGCTAGTGAGGCACAAAAAAAAGACTCCATGGCCACATTCTCAATGATTCCGTTCTTAGCACGAAAGTGTTTTCATTGAAAAATTTAAATGATGAGCCATTTGATTTTATCCCTAAGAATGAAGAACATGGACCAGCCCCATGTACCAAAGTGCTTCCTACCCCTATATGGCATGTTGCTAGTTACAAGGAGGGAGGAAAAAATTTTGTAAAGGCTGCTGAATGTATTGAAAGCAAGGTAGGTTCCATTCCCATTGGAAATTTGAAACGTTATGGAAAGAACTAGCTAATAAAAGCTGGTAATGAAACCCAAGCAATTTTGCTATCGAATTTTAAACCACCTGAAAGTGAAAATATCGAATGTATGGCATCACATAGATTCTTTAAAACACTGAAAGGGGTAGTATACTCAAAAGACCTGCATGTTTTTGAAGATAAGGAGATTCTCCATCGATGTCCTCCTTGTGTATCTCACGTATAAAAACTAGGAGGGGATGCAGCTACCCTTTTAACCTTCTCCTCCAGTTACCTACCTGATACTACCATTGTTGGCCATGAGAGGATGCAGGTTAAAAAATATTATAAAAGAAATCCAAAACAGTGTCGCAACTGTTTTAAAACTTGTGTGGAAACAACAAAAGGAGTTGTGTGTGCTCTGCCGAGCATGATAATTTTGACGAGTGTGTAGCAGCCCAATACTGTTTTCAATGTAAGGGTGTTCACTCTCCAAATTCTAGGGCTTGCCTCAGGAACAGATTTGTAAAAGATGTATTGGCAGTGGCTGATAATGAACATATCAGCATTAGCGAAGCAAAGTGTGTGATAATGGGGGCAAACAAAAGTGCCAACTCTACCTATGCTCCAGTAATAAAACTTATGAAAAATTCCAGCAATGTAAGGCAACTAATAACTGCATCTGATAGTAGGTATCACACACCTGCTACTCCACAGACTGTAAATAATGAAAATCCCCAATCTGTCAAGAAATTTTCATCGACTAGCGCCTTGGAGTGCAACAACAAAAGTTGTACTTCCAGAAGCACAGAAAACACACCTCCCAAAGTCCATACAAAGTTGACTAATATGATAGTTGCAGGTTCACCTCCAAAAAAAGGGAGCCAAAATCAACTAATTATTCAGGAAGCTGTTCCAAAAACACTTCCAACAAGAATAAGCCAAGGGAGCAAACCCAATTAGATAAGAGCTAATTCAGAACCATCAGTTGTCACAGCCACAAACAAAAATGAAAACAAAACTATAATTACAACCACCAAGAAGCACGCTAGGAATACATCCCTAAATAATGATGGCTTTAAAATAAAAACCTCAAATGGGTTCAGTGTTTTGGAAGAGATCTCTCCCCCTTGAAAGGTGGTTCCAAAAACAGTTTCAGCCCAAAAACATGTGAGTTCTGATCAGTCTTGCTGCCCTAAGACAAATGAACCTAGTGATTCACAGAATCACAGTAGAAATTCTGATCAGAATCATAACCAGAAATATGGACAGCCAAAACTCTAAATTCCTATCCAAATGAAAAGGGATTAAAGAAAGAATCACTTATAAAGGAGAACTTTCCTCTCCACACTAGGAACAGTACTTCATCTCTTAGGAGTGGGAGGTAGCACTTTTTACCACCTTAACATTCATGTTCGATATCCTTCAGTGGAACTATAAGGGTTTCAGAGCCCGTACAGAAGACCTTAAAGTCTTAATTCATGAATCCAATCCAGATATCATATGCCTGCAGGAGACAATGTTAGGTAACTCTCCTTATAATTCTGGACTAAATTATTCAGTATCTAACTCCTCTCCCCCAAGTGGTGGTCGGGCCCATGGAGGTACTGCAATTATTGTTAATAAATCTCTGCAGCACTCCATAATACAATTAAATACAACTCTACAGGCTGTTGCTATTTCAGTCATCTTGGAAAAGAGGATAACAGTCTGCTCCGTATACCTTCCACCAGATCTTGCTTTGACAGTGAAGATATTCATTCCTTAATTAACCAACTCCCAGCTCCCTTACTTCTCTTAGGAGATATTAATGCCCACAATCCCCTTTGGGGAAGTCGGTTTCTAGACAGTAAAGGGAAATTAATTGAAGACGTTATTGATAGGAATGATGTTATCCTATATAATAATGAGTCAGTGACTTTCCACAGCATTCATGATCATCATTTCTCTGCACTGGACCTTAGTATCTCTTCAACAAGTATCCATTTTGATTTTAGTTGGTCTCTTAACGAAAATTTAAATGGGAGTGATCATTACCGGATCCATTTGAAATATGCTGTGAATAGTCTATCAGAAGTTTTACCAAAGTGGAAGGTAGAGGATGCAGACTGGGATAAATTCAGTAAGGGCGTCAAACTAGATAGGGAATTTGAGTCATTTCATTCTCATCAAGATGCTTATGATTACTTTATTGAATCTACTCTGAAGAGTGCTGAAGGCTTGATTCCCAAAACAAAAGGCAAACCTCATAGACCTGCAGTTCCCTGGTGGAATAAGACTTGTGGTATTCTGAGGAAAGTTACTAGGAAGTGCTACAGACGTTACAAAACTAGTGGCTCTCCTCAGTCTAAATTAATCTACAAACATGCTTTAGCCAAGCAATGATGCTTATATAAGAGAGCCAAAAGAGAAAGTTGGCTTTACTATATTAATGGAATAAACTCAAATACTCCACTGAAAGTGGTGTGGCGCAAAATAAGGAAACTAAGTGGGAAATTTGTTGCGTCACCATTACCCTCACTAAGAATAAATGACACTCTGATCACAGAGCCCACTGAAGTTGCCAGTGAGCTAGGAAAACACTTTGAAGTTTCCAGAGCCAACAATTATTCTGGAGAATTTTTAAAAATTAGGAATTCTGAAATGATTCTGAAATTTAATTCCGGAATATCTAAACCTTGCAACTACAGGTTTTTCTTGAGAGAATTACAGGAGGCGCTCTCCTCTAGTGAATCCACAACTCCAGGTGAGGATAAAATTATATATGAAATACTTAAACACTTCCCAGACGATGCCAACAAATATTTACTCAAGATTATAAACAAAATGTGGGAAACTGGAATTTTACTCAATGACTGGAAAATATCCATAGTTGTGCCTATTAAAAAGCCTAATAAAGATGCTTCCCTAGCCACCAGCTATAGACCAATAGCTCTCACTAGCTGTGTGTGTAAGCCGATGGAGAAAATGATAAATACTACACTAGTTTGACACTAGAAACTAAAGGATTACTATCATCATTTCAATTTGGTTTCAGGAAAAACCGCTCCATCCTTGATCTGTTGCCGAGGCTGGCCAACCTAATCCATCAAGGATTCGCCAAACAATGTCAGACCATCTGAGTATTTTTTGACCTCAAAAAAGTGTACGACACTGCCTGGAGAGTAGAGGAAAAAAACCCATATAGACTCCACTTTTCTAGCCCCGCCCCCTGCCCCCCCCAAGGGACGTGGCTACCCCCCTCCTCCTCCTGATAAGCTCATGTATGTACATGAGGCCTAAAAAGGGGCGGGGCAACCCCCAAACCCCCAAAAGGGGCGTGGCCACCCTGACCCAATAAAGACTCCACTAGTCTGGGGGGCATGGCCACCCCTGACCCCATATAGACTCCACTATTCTGGGGGGCTTGGCAACCCCTGACCCTAAATTGATTCCATTTGTATTATAAGCTCATGTACGTACATGAGCTCATATGGGAGGGGGGGGGCGTGGCCTCCCCTGACCCCAAATTGACTCCATTTGTCTTACAAGCTCATGTACGTACATGAGCTCATATTAGGGGGTGTGGTCCCCCCTGACCCCAATTAGACTCCACTTGTCTTATAAGCTGATATACGTAGATGAGGTGTAAAAGGGGGTGTGGCCACCCTTGACCCCAAATTGACTCCACTGTTCTACCCCTGTGACGTCACGTAACTCTACGGGAATAAAACCAACATTTCAACCCCCCACCACCGACCCCAAATTGACTCCACTGTTCTACCCCTGTGACGTCACGTAACTCTACGGGAATCAAACCATTTTTTCAACCCCTGACCCCAAATTGACTCCACCCTTATGCCCCCGTGATGTCACGTAACTCTACGGGAATAAAACCCCCCCACCCCGACCCCAAATAGACTCAGCTCACTGCTTTTTTGCGACTCATGTCCCCTTTAATTGTTTTCAATGTAACCGGGACGTTTACCTCATCCTCCTCCTATAAAATCTCTAAATTTATATATGCACATCGCGAATATAGCCTCTCTCTCTCTCTCTCTCTCTCTCTCTCTCTCAGCCGTTACATTTTGTTTTATATATATATACACAGCTGCTTAGATATTCAGAGTATCATGATAAAAGGATATTTGGCGACTGACTTCATCCTCATGTGAGACATATATTTATCAATTTGATATCTCCCCCAATAACCGACAGGGACAATGTTATCTGATGATGAATCACGCACACACACACACAAAGAAACGAGACCTTATCGCCATATTTGCCAAGCTGACTTCACCCCCATGTGAAATTTTATTTATCATAGAATTTGAGTCATAATCTCCATGCCAAACACAAGGACAAAGGCACAAATTTCAATTTTGTTTATTTATTAATACCGAGTTTGAAAGAGGTTGAAAAATCAAATGACAGACGGAATTGTTGTTTTATATTTGTAACCAATGCTAAATACAGGGGAATGAATTAATATTCCATACAAACACATACATTAGAAAAAAAACTGTACAAACACGAACGCGATAATATACGCATTCGCTATTTCAAAAACAATACTTCAACGAAACACACGGCTACTATATATTTTCTAACCTGTTCCTTCACATCACAGTCCTAGTATATACCACATACATCTTCTCCAGCACTTTCCCGACCGTGTATCAAAGACGACGTTTCATCTAACACCTCAAAGCTTTTAAATTTAGCTAACAAGTTTTTCATGTATAAATCTTCCACGCACCTTTCCTCCAACAGGGATAAATTCTTTTTCATTATAGCCACGCAACATATTTTACCAATTTTGCTCATTTCATCACTGAATGTAACTAACACAGGTAAATATTGATTCAACCAAGTCGTATTAACCAGCCCGCTTTGACCGATGCCAGCAGGAAAGATAACATATTTGACAGTCATACGATGATTTAAATAATTCTTCCTTCAATTTCTTGACCGAAGAAAAAAAGTGATTGAACCTCACCTGTTTGCTATCTCTGCCCAAACAATCGGCGTGATATAGGTTCTAGGACAATTCCCAGGCGGACAATTTCCATACGGGCAACTTCCATGCAGACAACTGCCAGTATCGACAGTTGCCAGGCTGACATTTGCCATCCGGACAATGGCCATTGGTTCGAAAATATATTGGTTAAAATGAAGAAAAAAGTTATTGATTTTCTGGCCATTTCTTTTAGGATTTTCTCGCTGTTTCTTTCAGGATAAGTTATTTTTTTTCTTTGGCTATTTTTATTTTTTGTTTTTTCAGAATAAGAATTTAATTGTTGTCTGGTTGGTTCTTTCACGATTACTTTTCATTTACTAAATCACTTATAGTTTATAAAAGGAAACTAACAAAGGTAAAGCAGTATCAAAATAAATGTTCCAAAAAACTTTTATTTATAAACATCACATTTAGTTTAAAAAATGAATGCTAATAACATAGATGAAAAAAAAATTGTTAAAAAAATCACATTCAATTAGTAAAAAATTATGTAAAGAGTTTTATTTAAAACATCACATTCAATTAAAAAAAATAAACGGGAATAAAATGTGTTTAATCAGATTTTAAAACTTCAGAATATATGTAAGTTATAGGCAATGAAACGTAGAAAAATAATTTTATCGTCAGGATTATAGCGCGTGACTACCTGCTGTAAGCGTTTGTTTATGTTCTTATACTTAGTGGTAGTAGATCTCTCATCTCCTCTTTCCATGTGAAGCACTTTTGTTTGGGACAAAACTTCCTCCTTCATGAGGCGATCTATGAGTTTCCATAGGTTAGGCCTAGTGAGGTGGTTGAGCATTATTTGATAGAGCACTATGAAATCCTTCGAGACTGTTGTTTGTTCGAGGCATAGACTGTTGAGTTCTTAGGTTCATATTCCAGTGGGAAATTGGAAATAATGGACTAGCTCTTCTGCGATTTCCACCTCTTCCTCTGATTACTCCGATGTAATTTACCTCAAAATACAAAACAAATTCTGAAGGGATATCCTCATCCTCCGAAAGTTCCTCAAAACCTGTAGACACATCTTCAACTGGTAAAAATGCAAGAGCAGAGAGACAACGTATCTTAAGACAAAATTCGGCATCATTGTGGTATCGAACTTGTATACCCCAAATCAACAATTTTCCTGTAATTTGCTTGGCAGGAGTGGAAGAAACATCCACTCACATCAGTGTCAGGAAAAGTACATTTAATTGCGTTAAATGATCCTTTTTCAAAGTCACTCATTATAGTTAATGGATTTTGTTGCAGCAATTCTTGAATTTTTTTGTAAAGCATTTTATAAGTTTCCTCCGTTTTGTTTGGAAGAAGGGCATAAATATGAGGAAAATTACACTTCTCTACTTGGACAAGGATGGTAAAAAGTTGATAGAAAATTGCTGGTGACACCTTAAAGGTGCCATCAACAGCCCAGTTTCTGTACCTCCTTAAATGTTCAAACCCTACTTCAGTAGCAAATATCAAAATGCGATTATTGTCATCGGCTCCCGAATCATACTGTAGAAACTTTTCCCCTGATGAAAGATGTTGAAATTCTGTTGGAATGCAAAACCCTGACCTTTCCGTAGGGATTGCAGGAGCACTGAAGTTCTGCTGCCTCCATCGAGGAATATTTCTACTTAGATGCTGAATGTTTTGTACTTCAGCTCGTGTGCAAGCATCCAACGGCGACAAGCAGCTTGAAACTAACGATCTTGTAGATAAATTTTTTGAGGAGACATCTTCCTTTAGCTTTGCAACAGCATTTTTTGCTTCAACTGTACTTTTAGAGGCTGCATGATTATGTTCGCTGCAGGTCTTTATCAACTCGTAGTTTTCTTCTTTTGATTTTGTCTGTACTCTAGCTTTACACGATTTTTGTTTCCTCTGCGTACACTCCCAGTAAATTATGGATTTGTCACTATTGTATCCATTTCGATGATACATGTACTGAAGATCATCCAATAAAATATTGTTACCACGTTCACTCTTAATAGTTGAAGCCATGTCTAAGGGGTGTAGAAAATGAAAGAAATGTTCGCTATCCAAGTCTCTTGAAGTTAGTAAAACAACAGAGGGAACCCCTAGCTGAATATCATCTAAACGAGTAATTTTCCAAAACAACTAATTTCTAATACTTTCCCAAACAACTAATTTTGGATATTTTCGAAAACAAGTAATTTTGGGTAGTTTCCAAAACAACTAATTTAGAAAGGAACAAATTTTTCGAAACAATGGCAATTGTCCGGATGGCAATTGTCAGCCTGGGAATTGTCCATACTAGCAATTGTCCGCATGGAAGTTGTCCTCATGGAAATTGTCCGCCTGGGAATTGTCCGCCTGGGAATTGTCCACACACGGTGATCTTCATCTTTGGAATAAGCCACGCTCTTTTGCGTGTATTCATTATCTTCAATGGGGGCGCCGATACCATATTGGGTTAATAAGGTAGCTATGGTGGGTAGATCAACTTCTTCGTCGCATTCCCAAGATGTGATATTTTCAGATCTTTTCACAATGGTGGACCCTTCAATACCCCTATCACGAAGACAGGCATATGATGCACCAGTGCGGGAATATCGAAAACCTGCCAATTCGGCATACGGATAAGCTCATTTGACGTCCGCCACCACACCGTAATTCCTGCATGTCACACAATTAATGGCCACGTATTCCTCTTCCTGAACTTATTTTCGGACAAGTTCCCGAAAACTAACTTGCACGAGGAGGTTGATGAAGCCATGGCGAGAGTTCACGTCTTGATTTGACAATCCTTCAAGAGATAATGAGCTACGAAAGCCCCGCAACCCGAGCTCCCTCTATCACAATCACTGATTACAAACCAGTTGTGATGAAGCATCAAGTCTCTCTCACTCCCAGCAATGATTCACACTAACATGAATAAACAAGTCTTATCATTCCCTCACACCAAAGGTCATCCACACATCTCACTCCCAGCAATGATTCACACGAACACGAATAAACAAGTCTTATCATTCCCTCACGCCAAGGGTACTCCACACATATGACTCATTTTATCAATATCAGTATCACTCCCAGCCATGATTCACACTCACACGAATAAACAAGCCTTATCATTTCCTCACGCCAAAGGTCATCCACACACACATACACACACACATGACTCATATATAAATCTTCCACACATCTTTCCTCCAATGGGAATAAATTCTATCGCTACGAAAATCCCACAAGGCGTGAACTTCATCTTTGGAATACAATACTTCATTGAAACACCATATGTCACACCTGATTATTACTTCCCAACTGAACACCATAAATACAACCGACAAGGGAAAATTGATGTTATTCCTTACCCAAAGTGTATAAGAGTAAGTGCAGCACGCTGACCCTCCGTCCCTACAAGTATTTCTCTTGACTGGAATGTCATTTCCCTCCTTCACTATTCAGTAAGTAGCATATAAAACACTTTCCATTTACTTGAACATATAGTATAGTAAATATTAAAAACAGCAATAAGATTCATCTGTATATGGAATAGATATTCTTATAAAAAAAAGTACCTGTTGAAAGAAGCGGAATATATAAAAGAGTCATTATTCCTCCCTTTCAGATATGGGAAATAACTCTAGTAGTGAACTGTCAGCCGATGAAGTAGCCACTCAAGTCAGACACCATTACTATTATGGTGTTGGAGCACCAAACTCCTTTATTAGGAAGGTGAAAACGGGTCATGACCATGAAGCAGGAGAAGAAGAAGAAGTAGCAAGATGCAACAACTCCCACTGGCAGCCCACAACAGTGCAACCCCCAACCAACTTCGCCACCACCCACTACTGAAGGAAACAAGCAACCCGGTGAAGGTATGTAAAACCGATGTGTTATATATTTATTTAATAACAGTTCCTGATTCCATAGAAACACGCACTCTTTTTCTCCATTTCCCTGTTTTCGCTTTCAAATGCATGGTGGGCATAGTAAAAAACATGTATATAATTATTCATAAGGATTTATTGACCACATAAAGACAGTTTACAAATTCAATACACTAATCGCTGTCAGACCGCCTCAGCACGCATCCCAATATAACGTCCATGTGTATCCTTATTTTAACCTGATTATTCCGTAAAGCATCTTAGGAGGAAACGACTAAGACATCTTAACAGTTTATCACCGACGTTCACGGGTGAATGATTCTCACAGCTCATCCTGAAATAAGTAAAAAAAGTTATGTGATTCAAGGTGTATGATACATATATAGAATATATCCTTAATAGAATGTAAATGGGGTAATATAAAAATCAAAGAAAAATATGCATTTACCTTAGTTGTTTAAGATGCGGAGACATTCCTTGTACGTAATAGCATGTTTGACCCCGGACCTCCAATGTGAACATTTAAACTTTTTCAAATATTTAGAATAATATCCCGTTGTCCATTTATCATTACCTCCCAAACGAGTGAATGAGAATACATTTTGTATTAAGGATAATACTGTTTTCACACCTCGGTGACTCACGCAATGAACAAAAAAACTAACATAAAGACCGCACTTGTACAATTTATCAGGTTGTATTTGTTTTATTAGTCGATAGAGGTTATATTCGGGATGCGCATATATAAATTTAGGGAAGTCATTCGAATAAACTTTTGGATTTATACCGTAACTATCAAAAAAGAAGATTATATTTCTAGGTGATTTTTCCACGTAAAAACATACCCAACGACCAACAATATCAATATCAGTAGACAAAGATAATGTATTATATATAAAAACTAAAGGTTTAATTCTATTTTCTGGCAATGTCAATAATCCTACTTCATCCGAAGCAAACACACCTAAATATTTAACCCGGTCACCGAGTGAACCTTTTAAACTTATTTCAATTTCTTTTGTATCCATTCCATTTAACCTCTAACATCACTATGAATAACCCTATCCGCATCCACCGTTAAAATACCCTTGGTATCCCTGAAAAGTTAAATAATGCAAGGGTTGGGCGTAGCCGTACCCAGCCTGATCGGTATTCGCAGGTTTGCCAAAATTTCCACTGTCATGGAATCTCCAACAGCTTCCACCACAAAATTAAAGCAGCCAATAGCTCTACCATTTTTAAAACTATCATAAGTGATCAGATTATCACCGCCACCCCCTTATACTTTTCTGCGTCTCGTGGTATAATTGCATGATGGTATTAGGGAAACTACATTGAATATTATATACAGTATTCCCATTAACGGTAATATGTATATTATTTAATTCAAAAGATTGAAAATATAGACTATTGGCCGCGTAATCACCTGAAAATGTTTCCATATCAATCATGGCCAATGAGATTTTTTCAAGTATACAATGTTAAAAGGCTGATCAACGCCTTCTGGGATTTTCGTAGTGATAGAATTTATCCCCATTGGAGGAAAGATGTGCGGAAGATTTATATATGAGTCATATGTGTGTGTGTGTGTGTGTGTGTGTGTGTGTGATGACCTTTGGCGTGAGGAAATGATAAGGCTTGTTTATTCGTGTGAGTGTGAATCATGGCTGGGAGTGATACTGATTTTGATAAAATGAGTCATATGTGTGGAGTACCCTTGGCGTGAGGGAATGATAAGACTTGTTTATTCGTGTTCGTGTGAATCATTGCTGGGAGTGAGATGTGTGGATGACCTTTGGCGTGAGGGAATGATAAGACTTGTTTATTCGTGTTAGTGTGAATCATTGCTGGGAGTGAGAGAGACTTGATGCTTCATCACAACTGGTTTGTAATTAGTGATTGTGATAGAGGGATCTCGGGTTGCGGGGCTTTCTTAGCTCATTATCTCTTGAAGTGTCGTCACATCAAGATGTGAACTCTCGCCATGGCTTCATCAACCTCCTCGTGCAAGTTAGTTTTCGGGAACTTGTCCGAAAATAAATTCAGGAAGAGGAATACGTGTTTAGTAGTGGCCATTAATTGTGTGACATGCAAGAATTACGGTGTGGTGGCGGACGTCATTCAAGCTTATCCGTATGCCGAATTGGCAGGTTTTCGATATTCTCGCACTGGTGCATCATATGCCTGTCTTCATGATAGGGGTATTGAAGGGTCCGCCAATGTGAAAAGACCTGAAAATATCACATCTTAGGAATGCGACGAAGAAGTTGATCTACCCACCATAGCTACCTTATTAACCCAATACGGTATCGGCGCCCCCATTGAAGATAATGAATACGTGCAAAAGAGAGTGGCTTATTCCAAAGATGAAGATCACGCCAATCGTTTGGGCAGATATAGAAAACAGATGAGGTTCAATCACTTTTTTCTTCGGTCAAGAAATTGAAGGAAGAATTATTTAAATCACCGTATGAATATGTCAAATATGTTATCTTTCCCGCTGGCATCGGTCAAAGCGGGCTGGTTAATACGACTTGGTTGAATCAATATTTACCTGTGTTAGCTACATTCAGTGATGAAATGAGCAAAATTGGTAAAATATGTTGCGTGGCTATAATGAAAAAGAATTTATCCCTGTTGGAGGAAAGGTGCGTGGAAGATTTATACATGAAAAACTTGTTAGCTAAATTTAAAAGCTTTGAGGTGTTAGATGAATCGTCGTCTTTGATACACGGTCGGGAAAGTGCTGGAGAAGATGTATGTGGCATATACTAGGGCTGTGATGTGAAGGAACAGGTTAGAAAATATATAGTAGCCATGTGTTTCGTTGAAGTATTGTTTTTAAAAAAGCGACTGCGTATATTATAGCGTTCGTGTTTGTACAGTTTTTTTCTAATGTATGTGTTTGTATGGAATATTAATTAATTCCCCTGTATTTAGCATTGGTTACAAATATAAAATAACAATTCCGTCTGTCATTTGATTTTTCAACCTCTTTCAAACTCGGTATTAATAAATAAACAAAATTGAAATTTGTGCCTTTGTCCTTGTGTTTGGCATGGAGATTATGACTCAAATTCTATGATAAATAAAATTTCACATGGGGGTGAAGTCAGCTTGGCAAATATGGCGATAATGTCTCGTTTCTTCGTGTGTGTGTGTGTGTGCGCGTGATTCATCATCAGATAACATTGTCCCTGTCGGTTATTGGGGGAGATATCAAATTGATAAATATATGTCTCACATGAGGATGAAGTCAGTCGCCAAATATCCTTTTATCATGATACTCTGAATATCTAAGCAGCTGTGTACATATATATAAAACAAAATGTAACGGCTGAGAGAGAGAGAGAGAGAGAGAGAGAGAGAGAGAGAGAGAGAGAGAGAGAGAGAGAGAGAGAGGCTATATTCGCGATGTGCATATATAAATTTAGAGATTTTATAGGAGGAGGATGAGGTAAACATCCCGGTTACATTGAAAACAATTAAAGGGGACATGAGTCGCAAAAAAGCAGTGAACTGAGTCTATTTGGGGTCGGGGTGGGGGGGGTTTTATTCCCGTAGAGTTACGTGACATCAAGGGGGCATAAGGGTGGAGTCGATTTGGGGTCGGGGGTTGAAAAAATGGTTTGATTCCCGTAGAGTTACGTGACGTCACAGGGGTAGAACAGTGGAGTCAATTTGGGGTCGGTGGTGGGGGGTTGAAATGTTGGTTTTATTCCCGTAGAGTTACTTGATGTCACAGTGGAGTCAATATGGGGTTGGTGGTGGGGGGTTGAAATGTTGATTTTATTCCCGTAGAGTCACGTGACGTCACAGTGGGGTAGGAAAGGTGGAGTCAATTTGGGGTTGGGGGTTGAAAAAATGGTTTGATTCCCGTAGAGTTACGTGACGTCACAGGGGTAGAACAGTGGAGTCAATTTGGGGTTGGTGGTGGGGGGGAGGTTGAAATGTTGGTTTTATTCCCGTAGAGTTACGGGACGTCACAGGGGGGTAGGAAAGGTGGGAGTCAATTTGGGGCCGGGGGATGAATAAATAGTTTGATTCCCGTAGAGATACGTGACGTCACAGGGGTAGAACAGTGGAGTCAATTTTGGGACGGTGGTGGTGGGGGGGGGGCATCGGTTGAAATGTTGGTTTTATTCCCGTAGAGTTACAGGTGGCCACGCCCCCACCCCACTTTTCGACCTCATGTACGTACATGAGATCATCAATAGTATGGAGTCGATTTGGGGTCAAGGGTGGCCACACCCCCTTTTACACCTCATCTACGTATGTCAGCTTATAAGACAAGTGGAGTCTATTTGGGGTCGGGGGGGCCACGCCCCCTAATATGAGCTCATGTACGTACATGAGCTTGTAAGACAAATGGAGTCAATTTGGGGTCAGGGGAGGCCACGCCACCACAACCCCCCTCCCCCCATATGAGCTCATGTACGTACATGAGCTCATGATACAAATTGAGTCAATTTGGGGTCAGGGGTGGCCACGCCCCCTAGAATAGTGAAGTCTATATGGGGTCAGGGGTGGCCACGCCCCTTTTGGGGGTTTGGGGGGTTGCCTCGCCCCTTTTTAGGCCCCCTGGGGGGGCGGGGCTAGAAAAGGGGAGTCTATATGGGGTTTTTTCCTCTACTCGGGAGAATTGGCATCATGAAACAATTGCACAAGATGGGCCTATGTGGAAGAATGATCAGATTTATATATTCCTTTTTAACAGACAGGTATTTTAAGGTAAAAGTGGGAAACTCTTTCTCCCAACCTTTTGTGCAGGAGGAAGGAGTTCCCCTAGGAAGCGTTTTAACTGTTACACACTTAAAACATCTGCATAGGTCTATTAATGCAATTACTAAGTGGGCTGATATAAGTGATTTTAAATTTTCCTCTTTCAAAACAATCGTAGTAAGATATACTAGATGCCAGCATGTGGAAGAAGTTCTCACACTTGGTTTAAAAAGATCTATCATTCCTTATGAAAATGAAGTAAAATTTTTGGGGATGATTATTGACCACAAACTAACATGGGCTAGTCACATAAATGCCCTAGAGATTAATGTTAAATTTTTTTGAATATTTTAAAGGTTGTTTCTGGATTTAGTTGGAGGGCTGATAAGAAATCCCTTCTGAGGCTATATGACTCGCTGTGTCGCTCCAAGCTAGACTATGGCAGTCAGATCTATTCCTCAGCTTGTAAAACGAAGCTAAAGGAATTGGATGTTGTACAGAACAAGGGGTTGAGAAAATGCTTAGGGGCTTTTAGAACTACTTCTGTTGAAAGCATACATGTCGACACAGATCATCTTCCCCTTGATCTAGAAGGCAAGATACGTTTCGATACGTGGCTATAATGAAAAGTGTTCCCAAAAATCCCTCCTTTCAAGTACTCAAGGAAACAGACTCGCGGAATTTCTCTGGTACAAGAGCTTCTAAACCATTCCAAATTCGACTGAACGAGGATGTTAGGGATGATCATCTCAAATCCCAGAAAGTCCTGGAAGTAAAACATCCTGTAAATCCTCCATGGCTTATTCCTGAAGCATTAGTATGCAAGAAATCATTTAAGAAGAAGGACTGTACTGAAGAAGAAATTAGGGGAAAATTCTTAGAGCACGACGTTACCCATGCCAATTATGTGAAGATTTATATAGATGGATCAGAGTCAGATAGTGGTGTTGAGTGTGCTGTTATCTTTGGTGATACAGCATATACAGCTAAATTACCTGACTTTGCATCAATATATACTGCCGAATTAACAGCCGTAGTCTTTGCCCTAGATTTAGTTCTTCAAAGTAGTGACACTAGTTTTGTCATTTACTCGGATTCTAAGAGCACTTTAGAAACTATTAAAAGAATTGATAGCTTTCATCCATTAACTCAAAAAGTTCAGGAGTCGCTTTTTCGTATATATTGTCTGCGTAAGTCAGTCTCTTTCTGTTGAGTCCCTTCTCATGTGGGAATTCACAGAAACGAGACTGCAGACAGGGAAGGGAAAGCTGCTAGTGCCAGAAACAACTTTCAGAAAAGTGCCTTATACAGACCTAAAAGGTCCTATTAAGTCTTATGTACTAAGTAAATGTGGACTTCTCCTCTTCTTGCCAATAATAGTAAATATAGAAATATTAAGAAAAAGATACTGCCGTGGCCTTCGTCATTCCAGCTTGACAGACGAACAGAGGTTATTTTAACGAGATTAAGGATTGGGCACTTATTTAACTCATCAGTTTATTTTAGAAGGAAGCAGCCCACCAGTGTGTGCTTACTGCGGCGAGATACTAACAGTGGAGCACATTCTGATGGTTTGCCCCAGATATTTTAACCAAAGGGAAAGATATTTCCAGGGTAAATTCCTCTCAAATATCTTGGGAGATAAAGCAGATATTTCTGCTCTCATCCCGTTTTTGGGGTATAAATTTTTTTAATAACATTAAGATAATTATTTATATATTATATCATACAGATTTTTAAAGACATTAAACAATTTTTAATTTATATTACGCCATTCATTAAACTTCATATTTTTATTTTATTTATTAGTCACATCTAATTTTATGAATCATTTCTTTCACTAATTCACTTACCATAATTCAATTTATTTAACCATCATTACGGCGCTGAATGGCCCTATGGCCCCAGTGCCTGGGCTTTAGCCCTAAATATCATACATCCATCCATCTATCATTCATAAGATGCGTATTAGACTGTGCACTGGAGCCTACTGAACTTCCCCCGTGGAAAGTCTGTATGTAGAAGCAGGAATAGATCCCCTGAAAGTACGAAGAAAAGAAATAGGATTAAAATATATAGCTAAAATCACTAACCTTAATGATAATCCAAATACTAAATATATGAAAAACATAACACAAATTTTGACAATAAACCAAGAGCCTCTAAACCATTTAGAATATCTAAAATTAGGAACAAGCAGCATCAAAAATACCTACGTGGAGACATGCTAAAATAGAAATCTGTGATAAATCATTTAATAAGAAGGTAACAGATGCACAATTAAGGAGTGAATTTCTGTCACACCAGGAAAAACATAAATGGGACATTAGTATTTAGACAGATGGTTCCAAGTCGAAGGAGGGTATAGGCTATGCTGTTGTATAAAAAAAAATATATAACTAAGGGAAAAAAATTCCAAAAATGTGCTCGATATTCAAATACCTCTATGGAGGGAAATGCAAACGATACCTTTGTAATACACCGGATTCTTACGGTGCTTTAGAAGCGCTAAAACAATACACAATTTCTCAGCCCGTAATTGAAGAAATAATGGAGTGGATAGATATAATAGTAAAACGGAAATCTATAAATATAAAACTCTGCTGGGTCCCTTCCCATGTGGGCATAAAGGGTAATGAAAAGGTGGATAAAGAAGCCAAAAAGGCAGTAAAAAAGGAGTCTATCAAAAATACAAATACCTTACAATGACATTAAAACAACAATTGATGAACACTGTCAATCAAAATGGGAAAAAGAATGGCTGGAATTAAATCATAAGTTAAAGCATATTAAATCATCTGTAAAATCTTGTAATAGACAACAATGTCAAAGAAGGGAAGATGTCATATTAACAAGATTAAGAGTAGAACTTACATATTGTACACATAAATACTTAATGTTGCAAGGCGAGGAAAGACAGGCCCCTTACTGTGACCATTGTCGTTCTCTGGTCATAGTCCGTCATCTGCTGACCTAATGCCATAAATTCGAAAGAAAACGAAGATCCAACAACATATATAATATACCACTTGAAGAACTATTGGGAGAAAATGCCTCACTTCAAAATGTAGTTAATTATATCAAAGAAATAAACGTGTTCTATATGATATAACACATCTTATAATTTCATAAAGTTTTACAGTAAGCACTGAATGACCTTTGCCGCCCCAGTGCTTGGTGTTATACCTAAACTTTATAAAACCAACCAACCGCTTGTTGATCCACCCTCCGAAAAAGTATACTTTTGCTTACTTCGAAAGGAGAGTAGAGGTCTCGAGGTGTTGCTCCCACCATCAATAACTCATGATTGGTGCCCATCTCCGTGTCAGGACGTGTTTAAGTACTTTTTCGGAAGATGAATCAACAAGCGGGCAAGACTGGATCAGCTAGTCCACTCGCTTGTTTCCCCTAGACCTAGGATATTTTTCCCCCTCTACAAAGAAACTATTTTAATGACTTAACATAATCAACGGGTAAGTTTGACAAAATCATTAGGAATGTTATTCAACATCTGAATTATATTAGTTTATATGTAGTCTGGTAATTTACTTGAATTCATATGGCAGAGTACTACTCACCGATAGTATATAGGCAGCGCATCATTATATTAAAACCATGTCGTCCGTCTTGTTTCTTGGATACTGATGCTATTTTATTACTATGTTGGAGTCAAAAGCAGTTTCTGATAGAACAATGGTGATGCAACTGAACTTCATTATATATTTTTCGTTTATGCATTATATGTCCATTTTAACACAAAATGGTTCGCACTTTTTTCTAATGTCACGCTTTCTGGCTTTGTTCACTCCATCAGGATACTTTCAGCTATCCAGACATTGGTAGTATGTGTGGTAAGTGAGCTCTTCCATCTTCTGACGTAGCTTTTTCCTCTGCCAATGCTCGGGCAACAGTGAAGCCTGTTGGCGCCATGGAGTAATGGTAGTTTTGTCGTGATGACAATTATCCTGTGTGGCCATGGCCATACTCTTATAACAGGAGTGGGGTTGGGGAAATCTTGGCCCAGAGGGGGAATATTATCCTAGGACGAAATTCCCTGGGGGGATATAGATCCTAGGCCATTTTTCCCCCGGGGGCGGATTTCGGACAAGGGGAACTACACTGTTACACCGGCGCCAAACTCTGGAATTCCAGTGAGTTAATTCTTAACACAGTGCTGAACAGTCTGTAGCTTATCTGTGCACCTGGCAAATAATAGATCCAGAAAACAGAGAATGCAAGTTCTGCGAACAGGTAGCAGCTCAACCACTAAAGCATTACCTACTACACTGTCCAGAGACTTTCCTCTCAGGCAGGATTTCATAGAGGTCCCTTTAACCAGCTCCAAAAGGGTGACACACAATTGAAAATGCTGGAGCGCTTTCAGCTTGGCTCTTACCCACCACCCAGGTAAACAGATTGTCACCTGTCCAAAACCACCTAAATCACCTTTCCATCACAGTCACAATGCTCTTGTCATGATCTTACTTAAGGAGTACTATAGCAGCTAATCCTTGATGGCATAAAGCCATCGACAGTATAAGATAACATTTCACCCTTCACAAAACAGGGTTAACTAGAGCAAAATAGTTTTGTTCACATGTACAGGTGTTAAATTTACAGCTACGGGCTGCTGTGAAGCAAGAGACCGTGCCAGCACAAGGCTGGCTTAATCTAACGACGACGAGTCTGTAGCTTGACCATTAACAGACCTTCAATACAGAATAACTTCTTCAGACACTTTCTACAGATTATTTGCTTGTAAAGCAAACCTTTAATGAAGAGATTTTCAAAAAGACCGAAGTATTCTTCAGAAAGGAACTACTGCTGTAGGATTCCTTGGCTCTTCAAGTTCAGTGTTAAGTTCCAAAGAGAGGGTTCCATGATTGGCTGGTTTATATCAGGTTGGCGTCAAAGCAAAAGCAGGTAATCGACGCCTAAAATCAGTATTTGTATAATAAGGGAAAAATGAAAAATCACCTTACATTGAGTTTATCTTGTCTTAAAACGAATTCTATAAAGCACCAAGCATATCATAAAGGAAGAAAATTTCTTTTATACAAATTTCGTTTTGGAAAATATTTATATACAAACTGTTATGAGTAACAAACGTTTAAGTCACCTAATTGATAAGTATACCAGATTCTCTAATAACGAATATGACCAATGTCACAGGAAATACAGAAATTCCAACATGATATTCAGGTCATAAGTCTATGTGTTATAACATTACACACAAAACATTGGCACATAAATTTGATGCACTGACGCAACTTGTGTTTACGGATACCTGCTGCAAATGTACTTTGCAAATTGCAAATATGTACATTACTAACCTACATTAATACAATATAAGCATTTCACAAAGAAGTGTTAATTTGTACTTCAATTGTTGTATGTATTCATGTACTTAGGAACATTATCATTACGTAATGTATATACAAGAATAAAGAATTTTCGTCCTGAAAAACACGGCAAGATAAAATAACCATATTTTATACATATTCCATCATATGAGCAAAGTGTATATGGTAATACCACAATTCAATGAACTGATTACAAGCCAGTACCATTTTGGTTGATCTAAATTATAGACATTTATAAAATAATTTTTTTTAATACCTATCATTAAAAACCAATTAATATTCAGTGTGCAATGTACAATTGTACATGCCATGTTCAGGATGACTTATAATACATTTAGCATTATGTCATGGCTCCAGAATGTATCCATTTTATTAATTCTTATAAAATTTATGCTGTCAGGACAAGCACTGGGCGCTCTCAGCCATTCAGCACTGACTCCAGAATGTCAAACAAGAAATTCCAAATCTTGCGAGAACTGAAACAACTCCAAATAATCTTGAGTAATAACATTTTCATAACTACATTTAACATCACAATTTATCAGGAAACATTTCCTTTCCAATACAAAATATTTCTGTCAGCTCTGACGTGCTGTTATGTTGTCAGGTTCTTTTGGGATCTTCTATAAAGGATCAGTTTAGAACAACAATGAAATTGTTTATTTATCGCCTCGCCATTTCCCTGAAATACCATCAGTTAATTTTGTAAACTGAAATATAACAGAATTGTGATAATCACACTTGCACAAAGATGATTCATTTTTTGCCTTATTCGTTTATACGGAATTTGTGAAAAACATTTATCATTCTGAGATTTTAAAAGTCATCTCATTTTTATATTTAATGACCTTTCTCCTTTCCCAGTTCTAAAGTCATTTCCTTTTTATATTTAATGAACTTTCTCCTTTCCCAGTCCTATAATTCATGTTTTTTTTTATTGTTACTTGCAATAGCTTTCTAATGAGATCTCAAGTTCATTTAAGAATCTCAGAAGCTTACCTGGCTAATTCTTTCGGATAAAAGGTTTTCACTATCTTCTTGTCAACATTATGATATGGAGAGAGAGAGAGAGAGAGAGAGAGAGAGAGAGAGAGAGAGAGAGAGAGAGAGAGAGAGAGAGAGAGAGAGAGAGAGCGCTCCATATGTGGCGTGGCAAACACTACTCATCCAAGAACCTCAACAATCAGCACATCCGTCTCTGCAGCGGCAGGTAAGCAACAAGTCATCTGTATTCTGTGATTACTTTTCTACTCTGTCCTGTTCCTGTCCATAGCCAGAGTTTTTCCTGTCTTTTCATAATAAAATTCATTCGCCTCTAGGCACACAGGTTACACGTTCAATATTGACTTTGCAGTTCTTCCTCTTAATCATGTGGAAAATCCACGTCATCTGTGGCCTCACAGTACTGACATGTCCACAACAGGTTCTAACGTTTTAAGTGATTAGATTTCGTATCGGAAAACAGAGACTTCTAAATAGGCTATCTGTTATCCTATTCCTTCACTATGCAACTTATCTTAGCTTTACCAAATTTCGCTTTGTGTTGATTTCTGTGAATACTTGGTGCGAGTTGCTCAATTTTACTTGTAGTTTTACGTTACTTGGATTTCAATTTGTTTTCGTTGATCTTGAATTCAAGAATGTTTTCTATTGCAACCAAATTACAAACACCCACTGGAGAGTATACATATCTCTGAAAGGGGAGACAGATAGCACTGGTTGTTGAACGCCTAGAATTAGTGATGTGATCTTTGCTGCTCTTAACTAATGGCTGCAATATGTTGGGGGATGCTGGCACTTACATAGCTCTTGAGAGACTTCATCTTTGGTAGCTCTCAATGACTTTACGAGAGAAAATCTAGACAATATATTATGTTTATGATCAGTCAGAGCTCAGAGGGCTTTCCCTCAGAAGAATCCCAAAACGCAGAGTATCAGACTTTAGCTATTTCGCTGATTCATAAGCTAAGGTACGTCCAAATTCACATATGATTTGAAGAATGATTCAAGGTGCCAAATATTTTTGTTTAAAATATGCTTCATTTTAATTTAAAAAAATAGGAAATAGCAGGCACTGGTAAAAAATAGAAGATACAAGTTAAATTACTTGAAATGAGATTGAAATTAGGCATTTAGCAAATTTCAGGAAAATCCAGTTAGAAAATAAGTGTTTATTTCCCATGTTGTTATTTGGCATAATTTTTTACAAGCTTCTAAAATTTCATGTTTGATTCCTCTTCATTTCCCTTGTAAAGTGTTGAATAGCTAAAAACTGAGCACGAATGAACCTTCTGAATGGAAATGAACGACCTTTGACTCTGAATACACGCAGTGAAATACAGAAAAATTATAATCTCCCCTGAGTGTTTCTGTTACAAGTCAGGATATTTCCAAAACCTTCATGTACTGGACTTATTGTTGAGTTCACTGTTAGCTTCAGTTGCAGATGGACGGTGTATTACATAGTAATGTTTAAGAAATTGCAGATTCTTTTGATAAAGTCACTCCTGAGAAGTGATATCTCAGACATGCAAAGGTAACGAAAATTATTTCTGAGCCAGTTATGTAAAACTCAATATAACAGTATAAAAATAATATCCACATAAAACAATGCATGCAGAAATCTCAGATACACTGAGCAATGTTGCCGTTATCTCCATTTGTTTCATGTAAAGAACATTTTGATTTTGAACAAATTTGATAATGTGTCCTTTTTTCTTAAGGCAAAAAACTTTATAAGAAAGGAAGTAAATCTAGTTATCATTGTAACGTAGCACTATTTTTACAAAAACCCAAAGTCAGTGTTTGTGACAGCTTCCGGTCGCTTCACATTGATTTTTCGCTTTTCTGCTGCCAAATTCACTTCAACTAAAGTGTCGATGCTATTGTGACTCACGCCGTGCAAAATCTTTTGAGCAGCCAGGGAACTGAAGTTCAGGTTCAACTCAGAAAGACTCGGATAAGTGTTGATAGAAGCAACGTCAGCTTCTGGGCTGACTTTTTTGGCATTCACGTTGGAATCATCTGGGCTGATATTATCGATGGCCTTCGGCGACACTTCACGTTTATCCTCTGCCATAATGTTGGGATCCTTAAGGACACTCGTAACCAACTTCTTTTTGGGTGACCGGTGCGTCTTAGTTTTACTCTTCGACGGTTCGTCTTTGCTGACCTGATTTTGGCGTTCCCCTTCCGGTTCCGGAACTGCGAGAACGTTCAGTGCTGGCTCACTGACCTGGTGAGCTTCGTCGAGTGTCTGGCTACATGGTTGTTTATGGCATTTGTCAATATCACGATAACCCAAATTCCGATTATTTACATCATGACTAGACCCTTTAGAAATATCGTTCACTCCCTTGCTATCGTGTAGCATGTTATTCTTAAGTCCTTCTGGACGATGCGGGGAGGAGATTATTTTCTTGGAATTGTTCATGTGAAGAGTGGTCAAATCCAGTTGCAAGGATGAGCGACAATACCGTTTATTGTCTTCCTGAAGGC
This sequence comes from Macrobrachium nipponense, assembly GCF_015104395.2. Lineage (NCBI taxonomy): Eukaryota > Metazoa > Arthropoda > Malacostraca > Decapoda > Palaemonidae > Macrobrachium > Macrobrachium nipponense. The sequence continues at coordinate 80,928,921 of NC_087201.1, read as the reverse complement.
GACTGCCAGTCGGGACATCCGTTATATCTTGCTCGCCTGTACAACTGTCAGTCACGTCTCTCTTTAAAGGCTTAGGTGATTGATATTTTTCCCCCGATTCACTCTCTTCGCAGTTCTTGGAAACTTGTAACTCAATATTCTGTGACGGTTTAGCCTCACTGGACCCATTAGGCAGATCGCGAACAGGCGTTTCATCATAATCTGTTACTTGTATCCTTTCGTCGCCTTGTATTTGATCATTTTTCTTATCTTTCTCGCAAAATTTATGGATTTGATCGTCTTTCCTATCTTTCTCACTAAATCTATTAATCTGCTCGTCTTTCCTATCTTTCTCACTAACTCTGTGTATCTGATCATCTTTCTTATCTTTTTCACTAAGCCTATGTTTGCAACAACTCTCATGAATTCTATGATGCTTTTCTTTAGCGCCAATCTGCAATTTTTGTTTATGGATGTAAGTTAATTCCTTTCCCTTAATACTCTCTTCAATCTTTCTGGGATGAATCTCCCCTTTCCTCCTGGCCAGACCTTCTTCAGATCTCTTGCCTTGAGTTGGGGGCTTCCTGAAAGTTTTCCCGTGTGGCTTCATCCCAAATGCATGATGCTCAGGCGATGAGTGTTGGGAAGTCCTTCCTTCAGCAGCCTGTTTTCTGATGAGCATTCTCCCACTTTGATGATGAGCACCGTATTCAACGCTTAGACTATCATCCAGTGAGTGGTACTGACCATCAAAGCTGTGTTCGCTCCGTGAGATGTGTCTGTAGTTTTCAGGCATCAAGACAGTTTCACTCAGGAAGTAGTGAGATGGCTCTGACTGCAATCTATCCAGAGAGCCTTTACATGACAGGTGAGGATGAGGCATGAGCGTTACACGAGGTGTTGAGTGAACTAATAAGTGAGGACTTGAATGCAAAGTTTCTGAGCCCAGTGCATGGTGGCTAGAAGCTTGCATCAATGACGAATTTTCTGGATTGGAGTTCTGGGACAGCGGTGGGGTACAAGACAGGGGCCGGCGTAATCTCCTCGGGAGGGTTGACGATCTTGGTGCCCAAGATGGTAATGAAGACCACAGATGTTCACTCGAGTCCTGAAAAATTTTGTTTTCATTAGTTCCTGACCTTTAAGAGGGATGTTACAAAATTTCAGGTTGACCCTAATGAAATACATCCGTTATGCACTAAAGTTCCTGGTCGGTTTGTTTACCTATTTTTCATATTGGAAGACTAATTTGGTCGTATTACCAAAGCCAAATAGTTTTACTTTATCGTTGCATGGTCTCAAAAAAGAAAAACATCTATAAAAAGGTAAAGATGACCAGTTAAATTTAGCTAGCAATCGGTAATTCTTTTGTTTGTAGTAAAAGAACATATCACAGCGATACATAGCGATATACAAATATTTTCATGCGTGCAATCTGAAGACCAACTGACTTCCAAATGATACACAGATTATTGTGTTTACCCAGCCATTGGGCAAGAGCACAGAAATCCCATAAATATTTTGGTGATATTGACTCTGAGAACAAATATTATATATAATTAAAATACAAGATATATGTAGCTTTTGACCAGTAAAGGGGAAACGTTTTGGTATTTTTGGTTGCCTAATCTGAAATTTTAGCTACAAAACTGTAGCAAATGTCTACAAGAGAGACTGTTGTTGTGCAGCATGTGTATGTTCTACAAAGATATCCTCCACTAAAGAAATTGCATTTACAAAATTATATATAGATATATATATATATATATAGTATATCATATATATATATATATATATATTGTTATATATATATAATATATATATATATATATATATATCTTTAAAACAAACACATAAAAACTAGGTAACACAAAATACAGATTATAATTGTAAGGAGGGGCCGCATGCAAAGACTAAACTAAATTTTGAATATTGTTTGTAGCAGGATACTAATTTTAGTATTAAGCTGAATAGTGCTACTATACAGTAATATGTTCAGAAAGGAAAAAAAATATCTAGATTGACGGATTAGTTGATAGATTATGAGGTTTAGGCCATAAGGTCAAGCAATGGAACCTACCGAGGTTGCTCTGCTCCTTTACATTAAATTTACCTTAAGGTATCATATACATATCTTAAAATATATTTATATCTTGTGTAAAATCTTAGTATCTTGTTTATAATCTTAGCATCTTGATGATATTCCAAAAAAAGGTCTCACGTGAATGTTATTTCATCTTTAAATTGTCATATTTGGAACAGCACACTTGGCGGTGCCAAGTAGATAGGGGAATGTGGGTCAGTTTAGTGTGCTCAATTCTATGGCGGTTGAGATTGACTTTAACCCTTCCGCCATCTATTTAGAATATGTTACAATGCCTTTACTATATCTCAATGACAAGGTGAATGTCTAAAGTTAGGGATGAAAATATTAGACAAAAATAAATCAAGAAAGATATAAAAATTTCGCTTGTACCAAACAACATGCTGATGAACTGCCCTTTCAGTAATACCTTCTCACCCACAGTAAAATTTTACGATAAAGAAATAAAAAAAATTAACTAACAAATATTTCTAACACTGACTGAGAGAGACGAAGGGTAATTTTGCTAATTAACCTTTTTTTGACGGGACGAAGTCTGCACAGCTACTGAATGGAGATGGACGGTGGATGCTTTGGGATCAGTCCATTCTTGAGGAGGAAACTGTGCAGAAAAGGAGGCTAAGCGACGTCGTGGGGACACTCGTAAAAGCTTCGTCAGCATTGATCCCCTCTCAACTGCAATTGGTAATAATAATAATAATAATTATAATAATAATAATAATAATAATAATAATAATAATAATAATAATAATAATAATAAAAATAAAGCAGCTGGCTGACATTCACTTATTATCCTAAAACGTCGCGATAATCAATGAACATCTGCCGGCAGCTTTATAATTTACCTGCTGAAACGAAGAAACTTACACACCAAGTTGAGAGGGCACACTTTAAGCTCAACTGCATATAAATTGTAATTTTATTCAACGAAATATGAATCGACGGTCTTCTTTCAAATAATAGTAATAATAAAACATACTCTAAACCTCAGGTGAGACTTGGTCTGAAAAGATCTGTTGCACTGTAAACAGACCAGTGACGAGCATGGTTCAGAAACCAGGGCATTAAGAGGGAAGGGACAGAGACGGGAGCGAACGGAAATGAGAAAGCTGAGGGTCTGGAGCTGAGGGAGGTTGAAAATGAAACTTTTCTGATAGATAAGAGAGTCGAGATTGAGATGGGCTGGCGTGTGGTAAGAATGAGTGAGGAGGAAGGAGTGAAGAGGGCTTGGGAGGAATCTTGTGAGGGTCGAAGATCAAGAGGAAGGCAAACGGTTAGATGACGTGACAAGGTGAAGGAGGATTTGGGGAAAAAAGGGTTTAGGGTAGAAAAATGCTTATGATACGAAGAGCTAGAGAAGACTAATCAAGGCAACCGAACCTTAGCACATGGATGGAATTGGGGATGAAGAAAAGGAGACCAGAGACAATTAATATACAAACGCAAATGAAACTTGTAACTTACTGTAACAAGATAATGTGTAAGGAAGGTGTCACTTGAAACCAGTGGCGTAACTAGTGTTAGTGGCGCCCGGGGCGGACTCGGAAAGTTCCGCCCCATTCCCGTGCTGAAAAGTACTAAAGTGTTGAAAATTAAACGCACAATTTAAGCCTTAACATCCCAATCCCAATCATTTTTTTTTTTTTAACCAGGGTTGCTGTGGTCAAAAATCGCTTACTTTCCAATGGCAGAGTCGATAAATCGATGTTCAGTTCCGATCAGACGAAATATGCTAGAAAATCTAGCAGTATGCCAGACCGGACCTGCTCAAAAGATGCCAGAGCCCCTTCCCTCCCCCCCCCCCCCCCGCCCCGGACGGACGGACGCCCATTCAACAACGGCCCCCCACCCCCCTTAGTTACGCCACTGCACTGCTTGAAACTCGAACTACCTTTGACAGTGACGTCACTCATGTCGTTGGCTTCGTACACGTTGCTGTTACAAACAGTGTTCGAGACGGACGTGTCCCCAAAGACATCGGCGAGTTGAGCCACCTTGGTAGGAGAGAGTCTGAGTGAGGCGGTTCGGGCATGATTGCGACGACTCGAGAGCATTCCCAACGATGCTTGGCGCTCCAATGAGGGATGTGGAACCCTTGAGGTACCTGAAGATACATTGCAGTGATAGAAATTACTTTTAGTATTTGCTGTTAATTTTTCAAGCAGATTATACAATTCGTGTGCCATGGAATATGAAACAGTATCAAGTCAGTCATTCTTCTTAAGTAACGTTAACTTGACAGATGTGACATGCTATTAATGTAAAAACTGACCTGAGAGAAAATTCTGAGCTTCAATGATTATAAATAATAGTTTTTTTTCAAAAATGGTACTTTAAAAAATGGTAATTTTTCTTCAATAAGGGTAATTTTTTCAAAAACGATAATTTAAAAAAAAATGGTATTTTCAAAAATGGTCATTTTTCTCAAAAATAGTAATTTTTCAAAAATGGTAATTTAAGAAAATTATAATTTTTTTTCAAAAATGGTAAAGTTTTTTAAAAAAAATAATTCTCTCGAAAATGGTAATTTTTTCAAAAATGGCAATCTAAAAAAAGGTAATATTTTGTTCAAAAATGATAGTTTTTTAAATGGGATTTTTTTAAATGGGTATTTTTTTCAAAGATGGTAAAGGGGAAATAGCAGAAACAACATTTTGCTCAAATTTGGATGGTCTTAAATATATTAGCCAACTCAACCGTCAGAAGAAATTTTGAATTAACATATTAAACATATTAAAAGAAAGCTGGAGGTAAAGCAGAGTTTCTTAGCCTTTCTCAAAAGCATCAAACCCTCACCTTACGATGATGGAAAAAACAAACAAACAAAACCAGTTTTAAAGAAGATTGAGCAAAATGGCAATATCTGACCGACAAGTAATTTGGCTATGATACATGAGAAAATGTTTGTTTTTCTTATTTTTCCTCTTTGATGAAAAGGTTCTTTATCATGTATTAGGAAGCTAAAAGAGGTCACGGAAATCTCTTTTGGGGCTGTAAAATTGGACCTGTCCAATTATAGACAATTAAAACTTTGAGTATATGCTATGCACATTCAAGAAACAAAATTAACTGAATGATGGAAAGTAAACTATTTGCCAATTTACTGTACTGCAATTCTATTAGTCAGTAAAGAAAGACTTCACAAATTTTATTTGAATTTACTTGATCAATTAATTCTTATATATGTATAATCACACATAAATAGGGATAGAAACCCAATCGTCTTAACTCAATGGTACTCTATTCCAATTGCTAAAATCATGCGATTTCCT
>NC_087201.1:80911066-80918566 GCF_015104395.2 Macrobrachium nipponense | reverse complement strand
ATCGAACCCACAGACAATAAACCGCAGTACCAGAAAATGTACCGCATCTAAGACAGCGTCTATCATTCAGACACATTATCCGCCGTGAGTGAAACAACAGACCCACGAAGTTGTTCAACATTTTGTCAGCGAAAGGCTCCTTACTTTCCTTAAGTTTTCTGCATACGTAATAGTTACTGTTGTCCAAATACAATGCGGATTTGTTTCTGAAAGTTCATTTCTTCCTCCCCAAATGCCAATGAAATAGGATTTAAAGTCTTGATCAAGCAGTAAAAATCTCATAAGAGATAATATCTGAGTCGGATTCAAATCCACCAACGTTGTGTGTGTGTGTTTTTTTGTAAACTTTGATTACCTCTAAATACGAGTTTTTGAATGGCGCTAATGAGTTTACGAGCCAATGAAAACTTTGTAGTATAAGTTTGCAGACATGGTGCAACTTAAGGTATTTATTCTTGAGTGAGAGAAAATTACTCACTGGAATATCTTAAGACGACGGATAGGATTTGTTAATTTTATTTACCCAGCTGTATAAAAATAGGCATCACTGGAACAAATTCAATAAGACTCTTAGGCCTGGTTTTCTTCAAGTCCACAACTCTGTACAGCCTAAATCTCGTTGAGGTTAAGTTAAAATAAAATAAATGGGAAAAAGTGATCATCTGTTGTACAGCTTTTTCGGAGGATAAGTACAGAAAAATGGTACATTTTAGTCAGTCGGTGGGTGTTCCGTAAATTGTGTGAGATTATGTTATCATTCTAGATATGGTTGTTTCTCATAACAGCAACATAGAAGACAAATAATGGAATTACCCTGAAAATCTACTAAAATCGATGTCGAAATTTATCCCTGCGCAATAATCGTAGGTAAGCATTCACATTATATATTACGAGAGCATCAGAGGCCCACGACACATGCAGAAAATCCTAGAGGAAGGCACAAAATGAAGTAAGGGAATAAGAGGCATGAAAATGAATATGGAAACGAAACTGTAAGTTGGGTAACGTAAAACAAACCTTGAAGATTGATCAACATGGGAATCACCAACGAACAAACTCGAGAGTGAAAGAGCCACAGTGTTAAAAACATAAAAGTTCTGACCTGAGTTATACTCATAAATTTCGCCGCTTGATCACCTGGAACACTCATAAAATGTGATAGAGTGGAGGTAAAGTTACTGCGAGTTCGAACGCTCCGCCTGCAAGCGCTATAAAGCCACAATGGAAACGTGAAATTTTGGTTAAAAAATTTAGGAACTTATCTCTTTTCGGTATCCACTTCCCATTTACTTAGAAATGTGATAAAGTAACAGGAGTAAACTTTCTCCGTGTTTAGGTGTTAAAATACCAATGACGTTCAACAATAATTGATGCAAATGTGAAAGGAAGTGTCGGTATCCTTAACCTCCACTGCATGAGAGACGCCATATCTCGAAAAATAATTTATCAGTCTGCAGCATGCAAGAATGCTTTTATTTATTTATTTTGAACGGAATACAGCACGAAGAATACCTAACAAGCACATGAAGGCGTTGGATACCATCACTGTGTGCTAGCTAAATTATCAACCAATTTACATTAAGTCTACATGAGTGATGGTATGCGTCCAACGCACCGCTATAAATATGGGTCGATTCTTAAATTATTCTTGTAAATTTCGTGACTCTTAAACTGATTTATTGTCACTGTGTCTATAAGAAAATCAATAAAAACAATTGCAGAATTAATGATAAACAGCGAACGTCGGGAGCTTTAGGTGAACAAGGCAAACAACAACTTTAAGGTTTATTTCAATTGAAATGTGAAACGAACTTGCATATGTATGTATGTATATATACACACACTTGTATATACACGCGCGCGCACACACGTATAGATACATACATATATATATATATATATATATATATATATATATATATATATATATTATATAGAGAGAGAGAGAGAGAGAGAGAGAGAGAGAGAGAGAGAGAGAGAGGAAGAGAGACGCGAAGTGTACCCAGAGGGGAAGAGCGCGAAGGGCAGTAGCAAAGTGTGAAGTGGTCTGAGGAATTCTCGACTTATTGATTGGACGAAAAAGGAGCAATTAATAGATAAAAACACCGACGACTCTCTGGTACCTTTGCTGGAGAAAGCAAAGTGCCGCAGCGAGTCATAAAAGATTTCTAAGGTTTCCGCAAAAGAATTAAACAATAAGATTGGGAGATTATACAATATAGAGTCCTAGCGAGTGAGTCTTGTGTAGTCGAAATACTGGCTAAGTATAAGCGAACTTGAGTTCTTAAGCGGTGCAAAACACTCTCACGGTTTTCCAGTCGCATTCATTGATAATAAATGTTGACTATCAACAAGCGAGAATTCAACAAAATAAATCAAACTCATTTTATGGACAAAGTCCAGAGCACTGCAATGTTCAATGTCAACTAGACTAGACCAATAACTACATAGCCTAAGCATCATACATAAGACTTGGAGTATCTAACTTCTTATAAACATTCTATACTGTGCAAGAATGGTTTTCCACAATAACGTTGAATACATTAAATAAATATAGTGAAAGGTTTTTAAAATCCCATCAGATTCAAATACAAATTATGCATAGCTCACCACCAGTACCTAATGTAGTTTTGTGTTATGTATGATTTGTATCCAAATCTGATGGGATTTCATAAACCCTCAATATTATATATATATTATATATATATATATATATAATATATATATATATCTATATATATTATATATATAGTATATATTATATATATATATATATATATATATATATATATATATATATAATATATATAAATAATTGTCTAATATAATTAATTGCATACATGTATTTATTCATAAATTATATATATATATATTTATATATACAAATAATTGTCGATGTATAATAACATATATATTTTTTTCATAGATTACATATGTATATATATATATATATATATATATATATATATATTATATATATATATATATATATCATATTATTTCATTATTTTATTCAGCGTTTTTTGTGCAAAATATTCGTGCGTTAGCATAGTGTTTAAAAGAAGAAAGCAGTGAAATATTAGTTAGGTAATCCGACCTGTTTCGCTATACTAGCATATTCTGACATTTGTGCTGGCATTTCTACCCAAGTGTAAATCTGCAACTGAAGCAACGCATCTCTTTGATGTCATAACCTTTTGTTTTGCGTAAGCAATTGTTCTGTCCGTCGTTTGATAAACTGTGAAGGCTTGTTTTCATTGATTCTATGAGCCTGATCCATAGTGCTTATTAACTTTCAAAGAGACAGGATAGATTGTCTATGTCTATGGTGTATTTATTGTATTTGTGTCTCTCTTCTGTATTGTACAGATGATTACTCTCTCCGCCTCTTCTTTCGTCTTCTCTCTTTACACATATACAAATATACATACTAAATACACACACACACACACACACACACACACACATATATATATATATATATATATATATATATAATATATATATATATATATATATGTGTGTGTGTGTGTGTGTGTGTGTGTGTGTGTGTGTGTGTGTGTATGCAGGCACATATAAATATTTTATATATATATATATATATATATATATATATATATATATATATATATATATATATATGATAAAGTAGGACGGCCAATCCAACGTTTTCCAGTCAAAGCAAATAACACGGAGCCTAATTCCTAAGGAAGAAATGGACCCGTTACCCGAACTACGGAAAATGAACAGGGAAACGGAAACAGAGGTAATTTCACGGTTTGACAGCCAAGAGATATTAAAACACACACACACACACACACACACACACACACAGCCAACATGAAGATGGCCGAGTGTCTCAGAGAATGAAGAGTTCGGTGTGGCAGATGTTACAAAGGCGTCTGGGAGAAAAACTGTCACTTCTTTTCAGAAAAATGCTTAAGTGCTCGATTTGGCAATTATGGAAAAATACCGGGCGAGAGACTGTGAATCTACATTTTTCATTTAGAATCCTGCTGTAATAAATCCTTAGGTAGATGTCTGGCCAGTCTCACGCATGTCAGACACAGGTGAACTTTAGGATCAGTTAAAACAGAAGAGATATTAATATTAGAGAGTGACACGGTTTTAGCAGCATGAGCACTACAATCAAAATTGGACGAATTGGCTAAAGGACAAGGAAAAAAAAAGTTGTTGCTGAGGATTTTATACAAAAGACCAGATAGAACATATTTTCATAGTAGACCATATCATGATATTAGAGTTTCTCTTAGAAAGGAAAATTGTTAGCTCTATAAAACCAGAAGAAATTTTCTTAGACTTAAAAGAGGTATCAGTGGTAACAATAGGATAAGCTAGGATTTATTGGGAAGTTTTTCAAGTAGAGAAGCTAAGAGCTTTACGTCACAGGTACAAAGGCAGTGATAACCCCATTGGAAATCAACGAACAAAAATTATAAGAAAGGCAGCCGAGAATCATTTTTAGAACTTGTAGAGACATGGAAGGAATAAGCAAACAAGTGAGTAGAGTAAAACCGTAGAAATTAGAGTGGTCAGACGACACAAGAGAGAACGGTATTTGCATGAACATTTTGTAAGACTCGAGTAAATAAAGAACCAAGAGTTCTGGATGCGGGATCATTAGACTTAGGAGTATTGTTGAATGTTGATGACGCTCATTTGTTCCGTCTCAGTAACAGAGAAGGCAACGACGGTCTGAATACTGCCCATGTTACTGTACAGACAAAAGATTGTGAGTGTTTTAGCAGGATGAAATATGATAGAATGAACAGAATTTCATACAACTTGGCGTTCATATTCATTAGATGTCGTTCCTGAAACGAACACCTTTTGGAAGAAGGTAAATCCGAGCTGAGGAGGTTTCCATTGAAACAAATCGTCAGCTCTGAGCCAACTTCTCCACAAAGATATCACCACGAGCAGGTCACCTTAAGAATATGTTTGCCTAAACACATTAGATTCTGCCCAACCATTCTTGATTTATCCACACAACACAGACAAATACTCATATAAATGCAGTAATAGGAAAAGCACTTGTACTAACTACACGATGCAAGAATCCACTGATCAATTTCCTTTACTTCCCCCTGTCAATCCTGTAGTTTCTTTCTCTATATGTCTGCATAGGTCCAGAACAGTGGGAGAGATTGTCTTTATAACGACAAATTATCAAACCTTCGCTGATGCAAAACACATGGTTAATCACCTGAATCTAAACATTGTATTAAAAAAGAAAACCCTATCTCCACAATGAGAGAGAGAGAGAGAGAAACGGATACCTTTAATCTAGCACATACACTGTGGTTTTTAATTGCTCACATAAACTAATTTTACACACGCACAAGCAGGCATATAAACAGACACAAACGCTCAATATATATATATATATATATATATATATATATATATATATATATATATATATATATATATATATATATATATATATAGATAGATAGTATATATACACACACGTAGTTTACAAAGCGCATATAGACAGTATATATAACTCTACGGTCCTTGATCGTACAATTTCACGTTCCGGCAGAGTAATTAAGACTCCTAAATTACTGTCAAACAGGATTGAAATCAACCAGTTTATAAAGATGTCAGCATGCATACGATCCAGCGAAAAACTCTTATATATTCTAAAAAGCGCAAGAAGACAAATGAGCATGTGCATCGTGGCTACAGCCAGGACCCACTGAGAAGTGGTTACCGTAGTGCGGTTATGGAATCTCCCTGCCTTTTGCTGTCGTCCCCAGCCAGATGTGTCGTTTTATTTTCTATTCCATTATATTTTCCTTTGCATTATCTCTCTCTCTCTCTCTCTGCAGGCTGATTTCCCTTTGGAGCCCTTTCAGTTTAAAGTCTGTTCACTTTGTCCATATAAGGAGTCTCAGCTGAATATTCAAAAAGAAAGAAAGAAAGAGGGAACAGGACAAATACCACTAATTTAGTTCCTAGTGAGGGACACAGCAGCAACTACGAAGATAACATTAACGACTAAAATTCCGGCAGTAGAGCTTTTACCAAAGACATACGAGTAGCTACAACTCCACTCGGGTGAAGCATGAATCTCAACGTTGCTCTTCCGACCCTACCCCCCCCCCCCCCCCCCCCCCCCCCCCCCCCCCCCACCCCCCAACCATGCTACGACAGAAAATGATTAAGGTAATGGTTCTTTGAAGCTCCCCAGATACTCTTTAATCTTCATTCTAAACACTGAAGAGGAGTTGTTTTTACATAATGAAGAGTTATAACGCAGTTGTGAAAAGCATTTAGGAAGTCTAGAATAGTCCGGGAAAGGATGTTGCTGTCACAGTATATAAATAATATATATATATATATATTATATATATATATATATATATATATATATATATATATATATATATATATATATATATATATTAACTTTACACACAAGTAGACCTACTCTGACCAGCATTTGCATGTCGAAACTAGACTAACTTTGGGTTTAAACCAAAGTGACATGAGATGTAACCACTCGACCATCAAGAGAAGGTGGTAGCAGTTCGAGTGAGTCTACTGCCACCTAGTACCAACGCAAAAAGGCATTGATTTGAAATTTCATTAGGGTAGGCATAATTATCGAGTATAATTCTTTTCAGCTCTGAGTTATACCCGAGACAGCGAATTGCATACTGATGGGTAATTTGTGGTTTAATACTTAAAAGATATCCATTCGTAAAATAAGTAACAAATTATCATAGACGTGTATATAAACAGCCCAGAGTAAGATAAAATTAGATTATATTCATGCGTAATTCTGTGATGATGTCATCGTGAGGCAGTCTGGGAGATTTGTAAATTGTAGGTGTGGCCGTGGCAAGCCTTACGTATGCAGTATGCAGTAATCAGACTATTATTCATGATAAATGCTCCTAAATTCTATAGTTTAAGCAACCTTTTCCTTATCACTTGGCCATATTTTCATTACTACTATCTTTTTAATTGAAAAGTCTGTTGTATTGGAAATCAAGATGCTGAACACACCGTATGTGGTTTGTAAGTTATGCCCGGACATTACAAGAAGTGTTTAGAATATTTAAAAGTATATAATAGCACGAATACTGTGTAGGAGGCCCGCGCTAAAACAATCCTGTTGGCTATTGAACTTTCTTTACTTCACAATAAAAAAAATTCGGATTTTTCTGAAATGAAGTAATGCATACATAATAAGCATCAAATCTACTTCTTGCAAACCTCAGCTATGAGAGAACAACATTTTCTCATTCACAAACGTAGCAATATGGTGTTTTTCAGAGTTGTACAAATTACTCTGAAACCAAATCGGATTTAAGATTGATGTTGTTCAAGAAGTTATGAAGTTTTCTGCTATAGCCTATCTCCAAGTACATTATCTTAAGTTTCTATTAAGCTATTTTTCCTTTTACATTTCTTGTATTTTCAGACTGAGTGACTGAGTTAGATACAGCCATAGCTAACGACTCC
>NC_087201.1:80823566-80891066 GCF_015104395.2 Macrobrachium nipponense | reverse complement strand
TCTAAACAGGACGAAGACATTCTCTCTCTCTCTCTCTCTCTCTCTCCTCCTTCTCTCTCCTCTCTCTCTCGCTCTCTCTATCTCTCTCCTCCTCTCTCTCTCTCTCTGTATATATATATTATATATTATATAATATATATATATATATATGTATATATAGTATATAAGTATATATAATATATATATATATATATATTATATAAACAAAGTAAATAATCTTATAATGGAAAGTTACATGTACACGCGCATGCGTATCCGTCTCACTATCTATCTGTCTATATATGTATATATATATATATATATATATATATATATATATATATATATATATATATATATATATATATATATATAATAAATAGACATATGCGGATTTAGATATACTTGTCACTTTCTATTACGAGAAAATGACATGACAGTTAAATATCTAAGTGCGTTACCGCAAAAGAAAATAGACATTAGTGCGGGAACTTATTGTCCAGACCTTATCATTAATCGGACGCTTTTAACCACAAAAAAAGAAAGATTTTCACTTCTTAATTGCACAAGGAGGGTACTTGCTTTGAGCTAAGTATTACGTGTGGAATTTAAAACGCATTGAATTTAACATTTAATTCCATTTGGCATACATTTTGATGTCTTCGTAAACAGTAAACAAACATCGTCCAGTCTTCTCTATTAGTTTTGAAGCCGCTTTCTTCGACAGACCCATTTCCTAATATTTGAGTAAACACTCGAGATAATCGTGGGAGCGGTCCAGCCGTCCTGAATGGAATAACAACAAATGCGGTCATGTGCCTCTGCAAATGACAGGGATTAGGCGCCGTTCCCAGCAATTGACAATCGCGAGGTGGCGTGCATTTTTTTTTTCTTTTTGCTTTGCGGTGAAGAGAGAGAGAGAGAGAGAGAGAGAGGAGAGAGAGAGAGAGAGAGAGAGAGAGACCTTTCTCTCTCTCTCACACAGCATCACCTCACACTCACCGGACCCTGCCAGGAAGTCAGGTACCTCATTGTTCTATTAGGCTGCTAAAGGCAGCTATAAGGCGTCGTCTTTTGCGCAGCGCATGAGAGAGTTGACGTAATGATGAAGGCGCGATCCTCATACTTATATTAGGAATGTGCCAATTATGTTTCTTTTTCTTTTTCTCATTCATTTCCCCTTCTCTGTTCTCATATAATATATTCTTTCATATTTTCCCCTGGGAAACAAAAGAATGACGGTGATTATATCATTCTCGATCATCCGACTGACGGTTGGAAACAATCTGAAGTCAAAATAAATTTGAGGATTCCTTTTTCATCAACATGAAACCAGAGAATCTGTAGGAAATGACCTGTATTCTTTTGTTAGCATAGCCATTAAGTTTTGGAAAAACCAAAGAGAGAGAGAGAGAGAGAGAGAGAGAGAGAGAGAGAGAGAGAGAGAGAGAGAGAGAGAATAATTTAAGATTTGGAAAAAACTTTTCAATCTCCATGGAAGTGTTTGACCTCAAAGACCAGTGAATATCTATTATCTGTTATTGTGTGTGTGTAAGAGAGAGAGAGAGAGAGAAGTGTCAACTATAGCAGCAAAAGCTAACGATATCACGCTCGCTGAGTTATTCAACCAATTATCGTCGGGAAAGGGAAAATTGGGGTACAAGATAAAAATGGGAAAATAGAGATAACCAGGCCATTAAGTGATAATTGATAATTGGAGTTGAAATGTTCTCTCTTTCTTATTCTCCGTCTTATTATTATTCTCATTCTTCTTCTCCTTTGGTTTCCATACTTTCTTTCTTATCCTTCTCAACCGAGTGAATGATCTTTAGCTTTGGCTCATAAGCTATGTAGGCTTATCTCACCTATGTGGTATCGTATAACCAATACTTTTAATCCCTGGTCTGTGCCATGGCAAATGTATCGTGGACTTTCACTGTTTATGGTTTAAAATTCACTCGTTTAAGAATGCACTCAAACCATATATTCATTTATATGTCGTTTTTACAGTTACTTATGTAATGTTTCTTTCTTCCGCTGTTTATTGTTTAAAATTCTTACTTTAAGAATACACTTAAACACCTGATATCTTGTATTTGTTCTTTTTCAGTTACTTATGTATAGATGTTATTCAATTGCCTATTCCTTATCCTTTTTTGCCTATACCTAAAAAATTCATATATATTCCTATAATATCTTTCTCGTTATTACATTACGTAAGTATTAGACTTTATTAAATATATATATATATATATATATATATATATATATATATATATATATATATATATATATATATATATATATATATATATATATATATATATATATATATATATACTTAATTCTCGAGGATAACTTAAGATTTGAAACTGAATTTTTTAATCTTCGTGGAAGTGTTTGTGTGTGTGTGTAAGAGAGAGAGAGAGAGAGAGAGAGAGAGAGAGAGAGAGAGAGATTTGAAATTTAGATTTAGAATCCTTAATTCCATAATTTGAATGTGAAAGAGTACATAGTCCCGACGTATAAAATGTAGCATCGATGTCAGAGAGAGAGAGAGAGAGAGAGAGAGAGAGAGAGAGAGAGATTAGTATTCCTAACGGTAGTACTCCACTACTCTGCTACCAATCAAACTTTCTGGTATCTATCTACCAGTGAGCTACCTGAACAGTTTCATTCACCCTCCTCCCAAGCGTGACGCCATAAGAAAAAAGCTAAATCATTGAAGACATCTTTGTTTTGGATTCTTATAGTATTTTTGTACTTCTAACGGAAAATACCAAGCGTCGTGTATTATTGATTATTTCTTCCTTTCAATTTTCCAGAAAAATCAGGTATCATATATCATTGCTTTTTTCTTGTTTTAATTTCTAACAGAAATTATTAGGTATTATGTATAACTGATTATTTCTTGTTTAAGATCGACAAAAGAAGAAAGAAATAAGAATCCTGAATATGTCTTATGATAATTTTTTTTCAGTTTTGACTCAGTGATATTTCCGAATTGATTCGTTCAGGTTTTATTTTCAATTTAGTC
Organism: Macrobrachium nipponense; assembly: GCF_015104395.2. Taxonomy (NCBI): domain Eukaryota; kingdom Metazoa; phylum Arthropoda; class Malacostraca; order Decapoda; family Palaemonidae; genus Macrobrachium; species Macrobrachium nipponense. The sequence continues at coordinate 80,888,050 of NC_087201.1, read as the reverse complement.
TTTTCCACTTGCCGTTGTTCTAAATTTACATTCTACGCGCTTTCGGTTGTCTTATTTTTGACAGAGCATTTATTGGCTTTATTCCAGAATAATAATGCCTTCATTGGCGAAAAATCCTTTCTGGAGGCATCTTCAAAATATCTTGCCAATGATACTGTCAATTATTCAACATCTTTCCAGTATACGGATCGAATATGGCAATATTTGATATATGATGAGTTGGTTCATTTCAGTGAATATCGGGCTATTCATGTTACACACTCAAGAAAAACGAAAAATTTCATTATAAAAGGTTATTTATATACTATCGAATAATTCAAATAAAATTATGTAAGGGAACTCTGGTCTTATCTTTAACGTCCAGATGACTTCGAAAATGAAACTGATTATGTATACGATCCCATATTATGTCTAAGATACAGAGAGAGAGAGAGAGAGAGAGAGAGAGAGTCTATATCTGATTCAGGAGACCCTTATGAGCGCAGGGATCGACAAGATCTCAGGATCAGTAAGGTCCCACGGTGAGAACAAGTATGTTCCCGTGCCTGTCATTTCTCTCACGCTGCCTGTGAGGTTATTTCAGCGACCGGAATTCTTCTGAATAAATTGATAACGGTTGGTGTCTTTAAAGGCATCTCTTTTCACTTCGACATTCCAGTAACGCTGAAGCTGGAACGTTAATTAGAAGTCACGAACGGGCGTGAAACCAGAGAGAAAGCGAAGATCCTTCTCTTCCGCTTTTTCTTCTTGATTTTGAATACAGTGATTTGTTGAATCTCCTCGTATCTCGATGCTTCTTCTTCATCTTGATCAACAAAATCAAGAAGAAGGAGAAGCATCAAGGTACGACGAGATTCAACAAATCTTGGTATTCAAAATCAAAAAGAAAATCCTCCCCGTATCTCGATGCATCTTCTTGATCTTGAATGCAAGGTTTGCAGAATGTCCTCGCATCCCGAGACACATCCAAGTCAGTTGTAGGACACGGTAAGGTGGTGACAAGTGACGGCAAAGGCTTAACCTCTTTCTTCTTCTTCCTTTTAATAATCCCATCGTTGCAAGGTCTGCAGCATCCCCCTCGTATCTCATAACCTGCGGCCAATGACCTCGGGGGGTGGTATTAAGAACATCCCTTCCCACTCGTCCCTGGGGTAATGAAGGAAGCCACTCTCTCGAAGAGGGAGGTATCATTATCTCAATTCATCCATAAAAGGTCTGATTAGGAAGCTGTAATAAGATTGATTACTGCCATTCTTTTCTTAAATTTGTTGTCAGCTGCTTGAATTTTTTAGTTATACACATTATCAGTCTAAAGTTTGGGACAATTTGTCAAGCATATTGACAGGATTTTTTGTGTCGATTGTTTTCAGTTCTCCCATTTTGCAATAGATTTTGCAGACATGCAGAGAGAGAGAGAGAGAGAGAGAGAGAGAGAGAGAGAGAGAGAGAGAGAGAGAGAGTATAGTCATTGCGGTCTAAAAGGTAAGTCTGCAGCCCTACAACTAATTTTATTCGTATTTTTCTTTCGTATTCTACAAAGTCACTTAAAATTTATTCGACTTGTTTGGTAAAAGTATTTGCTGCGATCATCGATGTAAGTTAAAACAAACCCATTAAAATGCTCGAATTCAGGTAGTTTACACACACACACACAATATACATATTATTATATGCTGCTACTTTCGTAACGCAATTTTCTGCTCTATAACAATGAAATGTTGGAGAAGTGTTTGCAACATTTTCAGATTCCTTATTTAGCTTAGAGTTATAGAATGTTCTAAAAATGTACGTTCAGATTTTGCATAACATAATTTTAAAGTTAAAAATATAACATAGAATGTGAAAAGAGAGATTAACTTTGTCCGTTCCAAGCTAGAAATTGTTGTCATCGCTTGAGATAAGGAAACCTCGAAGCCTCCGTTTTGTTTTCATAACATGTCAACGCTTCTGATAAGCCAGTTCTGTTTTGAACATGTTGAGCATACAATGCACATGACTGGTTTCAAACATGTACGTCTATCTCGAGAAGGCACATGGAAGGATTGCACATCTTTCGCAAGATCGTTCTAGAACCTTCTGTTTAAGCATACGTCATCTTTGGAAAATGACGTCATTTAGTTTTGCTTTCGTTATATATCATTATTCCTTTCATATAAAAATACTTTTATTGTCTTAAATCACGTAATAATAAATGTTACTTACGATTAATTTCAATTTCTCTTTAGATATGGTTTTGAAAGAGAATTTTTATGATATTCGCTGAACTACGTGTCCAAAACGATTTAAGCCCATCAGCCTCTTGAAGTTCGACCATACAAGGAAGAGAGAGGGAGCATTCATCACAGACTTTGAATTCCTAGTGTACAGAGGTCATCTCTCTCTCTCTCTCTCTCTCTCTCTCTCTCTCTCTCTCTCTCTCTCTCTCCATGCCTGATATTACATTAACGTAAAGATTTAATAGTTACTGAATGGTCACTCGTAAATTTTGGATTTCGGATTTCTTAGAGTTATTTAGTATTAGTTAGTGCTTTTTGTGGAATCTGAACAAATATTGTACAAGTGTGTAACGGCGCTTTTTCATTTTTTTTTTAAATATTGTGAATTGTGTGGTGAAATCTTGGAACTAGCTGCAGCAGAAACAATTTGTACCAAGGTAATGTGTTATTAAAAGGTTTATTAGTTGCAACTAATAGTTACAGTGGTTTGGAGAACGATTTCAATTTTTACACATTGAAAATTGTTGTGTTTTGTGTTTGTTTCATTTGAAGTGAAATTTTTGGGCATTTATCCGATTTTTTAATTGAAGTTATTTTTTGTGCATTTGTCCATTTTTTCTTATTGAAGTGTGTGTTTTTATTGTATATTCTGTGTGATTAGTGCTTTTTACAATTTTGGCATTCTCCATATTTTTCTGTGATGTGCTCTCATTTGCTTTCACAATTTGATTGACTTAATTGTTTTCATTAATTAATCGTTGCACATTTAATTTAATTTAACACTTGTGAATCAATTTGCATTAACTTAGAATTCTTTTCAAGTTTTATTATTGTTTAGCACTTGTGAATTAATTTCCAAATTTTAGTGATTGCCTAACACTTTTGAATTTCGATTAAGTAATCAATTTTCTTTATTTTTGTGATCAATTAATTTTGATTTAATTTTACTAAATTAATTCAAGATTTAATTAAACTTTGCTTTGTTTTCAAGTAACAGTAAATTTCCCTGATATTGTGAATTTCACTTGTAAATTTTGAGTTTAATAATAAATTTTTGTATTACAAATTTTTATAAGTGTTTTCTTTTTCACCAGCATTTGTTTAGTTAGAAACATAGAGTGGTAATTGAACTGTTTTCCTTCAATTAGTTGAAGTGAGTTAGAACCAGGGAGGTACTTAGACTTTCGAAATCAGGGAAATACTTAAACGTTTAAAGTTGTTAATGGAGTGATGCCCTTTAATTAATTTAATTACATATAAGATTACCTCACACCTATTTTGATGAACTTAGTGTGATTTTCTGCAATACTGGTAAGTTGTTTAAGGTATCACTGTTGCCTTTAGAGTATTCAGTCGTATTTTACCTGTGATGAAGGTTCAGGCGTCTGGCTGTTGTGAGGTACTCATTTAATGATTGGTAAGTCTAGTAACAAGATACTTGGCACTTCGTCACAATATACATACATACATACATACATACATAACATACACACACGTGGGTAACGATAGTATATATATATATATATTTATTAAATATTAATATATATATCATATATATATATATATATATATATATTATATAGTATATATATATATATAGATATAATATATATATCATATTATTATATTATATATATATCATATATATATATATATATATATATATATAACTGCACACGCGTACAGATTCCGTGGTTTTACAATTGAGGCCGCTAAAAACACGCTTGCTGAAAGATTTTTTACCCACAAATTACCTGGATATTTTTATTTTCTTTCAGACAAAATAGATGCCTGTCTCATATGTAGCCTAGATCGTTTTGAAGCATAACCCCCTACCAACTCTGACAACAGAAAAATATGTTGAAAACATCTAATAGCAGCGATAAACTTTTGATCTGCTGATGTTTCAAAGGATGAACTAACCAAAAACTTACATTGCCGTTTCTGTGAACAGTTATCGTAGTAATAATTTACTAGTGTCTTCATGAAGATCATAATTTAATTTCATTCAGCCCAAAACCATTAAAAACTACAAGTTTCGTTTCCTAGTAGGTAAAGGAAACCGTGCACAACTTAGCCTGCTATCATCTAGGCCATAAAAATTGGGAGAAATTTCCTTGGTCAATCGGTGGTAGCAGTGGCGCCCTGAAAGCTCATCAGTGGTACCAGCAACCGATCGTCGCTCCCTCTCTCCGCTATCTAGCCTTCACACTTTCACTCCTGGTGAAGGGTTACGATTCTCCAAACAACTTCCACAACTACTCATTAACGGCAGCAGCAGCAGCAGGCGTTGACTATCGGCGCCTATAAGTGTCGTACGACTTCAGGACTTTGCTTTGTCTTAGTTTGCTCCAGGCTCCAAAGTCTCTCTCTCTCTCTCTCTCTCTCTCTCTCTCTCTCTCTCTCTCTCTCGTAGACATGCCCTTTAATGGTCATATTGCTTGGTTTTTCCAGTATTTTCAAATACATATTATGCTGATAACTTAGAATTCGTTGAAAAAACGTACTCTTCTATAACAAGCTTCGAATTTACTCTTTAGGAAGTCGATCTGAACGTTTTGCTCACTGTCTACCAAGAGGAAGAATCATTTTTGGATCACGTATCCCTATACTTGTAAAGTCTAGTATATTTCCAAATAGCCAAATTAATCGGACTGTGATATATGAGATCTAATGCCCACTTGCACCAGAAATTGACAATAGTACAATGCTCGATACTGAACTCAAACTTTTTCGTTTTCCTCATTTCCTTCAAACAGGTTTGACAGACGTATAGGTAGTTTGTATAATAGGCTTGAATGGTAGGGTCACTATCAAAGATGTAATAGATTTAAAATTATATTAGGAATATTGTGTAAAAAATTTGATAATAAAAGTTCTCTTCAAAAAATTTTCGGGAAGTTAGTTTGACCTTAAAGTTCTTTGTAATCTTATCCATCGTTAGTACATGTGTTTGCTGCACAGGACTGAAAATTCTTGCAAAAACATTATCAAAATAAAAAAAACTAACGTATAGAATATTTTTAGTCAATATATATATATATATATATATATATATATATATATATATATATGTGTGTGTGTGTGTGTGTGTGTGTGTGTGTGTGTGTGTGTGTATACATATATATTAAGAAAGATTATACTCACTCTTTAAAAGTTACAATCATTATCATCAGTAATAACATCTAGAACACCTATCACTGTGATGGAAAAATGAATGTAAAACTTCTTGTACTGTTCTGTATGACAACACACCTATTTTTACTAATAAGTCAGAATTTTGAAAGCTCGTCATCAGCCAGATATAATAACCCATTTAAGCGGGCATTGCTTAACAGACTTTTTGTTTCACATACTCTGCTAATTATTGTTTCAACTTGTTTTTAGTACCAAACAGATATATTTGCAGTCATCAATATGGCGATAACATAAGAGAGGGTCCATCGAGTGGTGAGCGACTAGCCCTGGCTGGACGAAGAGTTCTAATTCACGCCAGAAATTGCAGTTGATTATGTAAATCATACAAATAAGAATTGTACATGAATACGGTTTTCATCATGCGTCAGTATCGTAATTTTATAAGTGCAATGGGGTTTCGATACTGAAACTTGATAATGTTTTTTTTAAATTAATTCTAACTTGACCACATGACATTTCTTGGTACTCAACACGAACCAACTTTCACATCAGTCTTTAAAGCAGTAAGAAGTACGACTGCAAGCAATCAAGCTTGAGTTGTGATATTTCATTCGTTTTCCCCTTCTGGTTTCTACCTCTGGAATTAGACTGCACTTAACGCAACATCTTTTGCCTTGACGTCACGTGCGTAACGATCATCCAAGCGTAACCGCCTCAAGATAACTTTCAGTCTGTTCGCTTCTTCTGCTATAACTGAAATCTGAGATCATCGATATAGAAACTTGCAATTTAGTGTCCCAACATAAAATTTTCAGTTAGTAATTCATATAACCACTAAATGTAAGAATAGTTAACTATATTTTATAAAACTGGATAATTTAAGTCTAGACACTCGCAAGATTAAAAAATGACACAGTATGTTAACAACTTAGAATGAAACAATCCCACCAATAACTTCTCAGAGAAAACTTCATGTTTGAAGTAGCTTTCATGATGAGTCTGTTGAACACTGTTATCATGTAAATCATGCGCAATTTCTGTCGGTATTGTATATCAGGATGATGAGAAGTAATTTTCGAAGAATGGTCACATGCCCTCTGGTTAGATTGCCTCTCGAAAGAGTACCAGTGTCCACATACCGACTGTTTTCTACTGAGAGAGAAAGTTTAGGTGTTATACACACACACACACACCACACACACACACACACACATATATATATATATATATATATATATATATATATATATATATATATATATATATATATATATGAAAACTTACTCAGTTTCGCTTCAAGAGCAGTCTTATGAAAATGATAAAATGAGCGAACTGTATTTGCCAACATATGCATCTAAAATTATGAAATAGAAATAAAAAGATCGTCTGGGAATGCCTAAAAATTATTCCATTTTTTAAAGGAAAGCCATGAAACTCTCACGTGGTCTGGCGCATTTCAATTACATATTAATTCCTCTAACACTTACACACTATTGGCTGAATGTTACAAAATTTGTGTTGCGGAAATTGATACAAAGGTAGTCTAGGTCCTAGGATGCCCAACTTTTTTACGCCGTGTTTTTCACGTCAGTAATTAGTCACAACTGTGTTGAGCAAGAAGGCTCAGTATTTCACTTTTCAGTCGGCTGGCCTGAAGTACAGTACTTCCGTTAAGGAGTGGTAAGCAATCTTCTTATGTATTCAAGACTAGAGTGTGTGTTTCACACACACACACACACACACACACACACACACACACACACACACATATATATATATATATATATATATATATATATATATATATATATATATATATATAATTGGAATTGGGCCTTTATTGTGTTTCGCTCTCTCCCCTTTCGTAGTTTCATCCATGATGCTCTTCCCATAGTTAGTTAAGAGCGTGGCTTATTGATATCCCATTCAAGAATCCACTGTGGGGAGACCATTTCTTTCCTTCTTTCTTTCTTACTTTCTATAGCTCACTCGCTTCGTTAGCCTCTTTTACTTTTAATCCTGACTGAAATTTCTTTGTCTGTCGGGTTAACTTATATTAATTAATCCTATTATTATTATTATTATTATTATTATTATTATTATTATTATTATTATTATTATTATTATTATTATTATTATTATTATCATGAAACAAAAGGAATGATTACGTGAAGAGGAGAAAGGAACAAGAATTTTATTAGCATATGAAAGAATTTCCGAGCAAGTAAATAATTGACGTCTAAACGTTTAAAGAATTTACCATTGCTTCTGTTCACCGCCTAGCAGGCAACAGAACGAACCATCAGAACCGACCTAAAACCCATAACTGAAGACACAGATACTCAGCTCAGTTCTGTAAAGCACAAGAGAAAGGAGGAAATGTTGAGTGGTTCCGGGGGCCTCAGAGATGTGTAAGGCAAGGTACTCTATTGTGCCTGGAAGCAGCGCCAATATGACACCAATATAACACTGACACTTCTTCTCCCAGATCTCAACTCACCACCCCAACCCCTTGCCAAGGAAGTTTTCTTTTACATATTACCAGATTCCATAAAAAAAACAAATCATTAAAAATCCCATTCGTAAATTTTTACTGTCTCTTAAATCACTTGATTCTACTAGTCCTGTTTCTTGAAAAAAATTGGCATTCAACATTTTCAAGTTTGATTGGCTTCAAGTGAAATTTTGCACTAGTTTTTCTTTTGATTATCTGTCAAATTCATATAACAGTATTCCATTCTGCTTTGTTCCAACTGAATCACGAATAATATAGTCCTTTTAGAAAAAGTCACCCAGTGAAGTTGATTTACAAATAATCTGCAATATTTTTCACACCAGTCTAATTGCGCTAATTTTAACCATGCCACTGTATGCTCTCCCTAAACCACTGTTGGTGAATGGATTAAATTAAGCTTGTTTATGCAAGCATGGGATCTTGCCCTAAGGTGACCCGACACCTATGTAAGGTGTGGAATGTATTAGGACGCCAAGCGTGGACCTCCGGACTCGAACATTCATCAAAGACCAACTATAGCCTACAACTTTTAGGCATGAAACACACCTTCTTGAGGTAAGTGATGATTAGTACTGGGGTAAGCCTATTTTATGTTTTATCATTTTGTTCCTTTGTAGGGTACATCAGGAATACCAAGCTAAGTAATACCAGTTCTCAGGCTAGTTTTTACAGTACTCTTCTGGGTGTCTAGACGTTTCACTTTTACTCATATTATGATTTTAGGTCGCTCTTCAGAGCAACTTCAAGTCGGTTTTTCTTATGAAGAAAATGGTAGTTTCACTTGTACAGTCCGGTTCAACATAGAAAACGAGAACCAGTTAATAACATACCTCCAGGGTTTTCATGAATGCAATTCATTTGAGTATGCAACAAGGAAGATTGCATATGTGTGCTGTTTATGTGAAATTCCAGAAGCTTATGTTCTAATCCGTATATATTAGAGTAACTTGTAAACCATAGGACTAATCTATGCACGTATATATGTTTGATTTGGATGAATAGATTAAGCAAGCCTTTGATTTAATATTCAGTTTTACTGTTTTATTTTCATACCTGCCAACTCAAGTCTGTTCTTGAGCTAGCACTGGCGTTTATGTTCAAGTAATCACACAAATTAGCTAGCTTGAATTTCACCCCCCAACAGATTCTCAAAATAGAAATTCCTCTGTTCTATCTCCCGTTTCTGAGTCGTCTTTACTTTTTAATATATATATATATAATATATATCTTATATATATCTATATATTATTACATTTATATAATATATAATATATGTAATATGAATAAATTCTTTAACATAATTGTAAAGACGACTCAGAAACGGGAGATAGAACAGAGGAATTTCTATTTTGAGAATCTGTTGGGGGGTGAAATTCAAGCTAGCTAATTTGTGTGATTACTTGAACATAAACGCCAGTGCTAGCTCAAGAACAGACTTGAGTTTGGCAGTATGAAAATAAAACAGCAAAACTGAATATTAAATCAAAGGCTTGCTTAATCTATTCATCCAAATAAAACATATATAAAGGCACATGATTATATATATATATTATTTTATAATAGTATATATATATATATATATATATTATATATATATATATATATAATGCATTTATCCTTTGGTTTTTCTGAAAAGAAGATATTCGTTAAGATACGAGTATTGACTTTTCCTTAAATATGAGAAAATCCGCCGGCGTTATTGTTGGCGATGGTGAAAAATTACCTTAAAAATGGGAGCGAAAGTTGTTAGACTCCATAATCTAGTTTAGCACCACGGCAGGACTGAGTAGTATTGTGTAATGAGAATAAATTCTTTAACATAATTTGTAGCGAAACTATTAATTTATATTTCGTAACAGAGGCGATAGATATGAGACTGTCTGCCCATGTCTTCCGGACTTGCTTTTAAAAGCACATATTTTATGAGTATAATATTCAATAGTGAAAGTCCTTCTAGCATGTCTTAAGATTTTCCCTGAAGTCAATTTGAATAAAATTTCAGATAATGAATTTTATAAGTAAGAAGTGTAGAGAAATACTTTTATAAAAAGTAAGTAAAGAAGTCATATAAAAATCGATAAACTGAGATATAACCTTCGTTTTATGATGCAATACTGATGGGAAGATTAAAAACAAATAAACTGAAATAAATAACTTTGAAGGTCATGATTGAAAGTTTTAAGATTGCTCAGATGTGTGCAATTGGTCAAATCTACGGACACCTTTCCCCATTTTTCACCATTAATAAATTTCCGTGTCTAATTTTTTTCAAAATAATATCTTAAGTAGTCAGTGCCTCTTAGTTGTTCAGGTAGCTCGATACCTTCAGAAATTTAGTAAAGTTCTTTGAATGAGTGTTTGCTATTTTAATTCTCCAGTGAAGAGAGAATAAGTGAGTCAAAATACTCTTTTGTTGCTGACAAGTAAAGAAAAAAGAATGACGAAGACTTGCAGTATCGAAAGTGGTGATGTTCAGACACCAAGGAATGAAGTTGTGATGAGATCCTCCACCCTCTCGATTCGGCACCACAGCGATCAATATGCTTGACGACCCTTCTTCTGTGGGTGGTGGTGTTGGCTTTGTTTCTGTTTGTTGAGCATACTGACGTCACTGCTTGTTGTTGTTAATAATAATAATAATAATAATAATAATTAATAATAATAATAATAATAATAATAGTAATAAAAGCTAATGTAATTGCTTCGTTCACTGCTGAAAGTTTGTATAAAGCTTTTTTTTTTTAAGTTCTCCTACAAGTGCTTTTTCACTGTTATTATATTCATCCAGTAACTATTGCTGCAGTCTTTCTATCTTCAATGGAGAGGTAAACATATTGCGACATTTTTAGGTTTTCACGAACAGCTTTTCTTAAAGAAAAAAGCCGAAGACGTTGATGGGATTATTTTGTGTTCACTTCAAAATAATTGACACGTATGGCCTCTTTTTTGGCGACAATCATGAGGAATCTGAAATACTCTCTTAATATGTTAAGAGATGTTCTTTTTGCCTTTATCGTGAAAGCCTTATCTTGCTAAGTCAGATACAAAGTCATGCCTATAACTTGAGAAAGACGCTTTGTTTCTCCGCCTCTAGTGCTGTTCAAAAATGTAAAATTTCGCTGCTATTCAAAACAGGTGATTGACCCAGCGTTCACGACCTCTTCAGATACGAAATGTGTGTAATTCCTAGGCTACATGACTTTCATCGTGTGAACATTTTCCCAATTATGAACTCTAAGGCTAGCAGGCTTCTGAGCAGGTTTTACTTTGTCATTTCTCTTCAGTGATGAAGAGCCTACGTCAGAAGCAGCAGATTCCATCTTGTTTTACTGAATATTCCAGTCACGTATATTCGCATGAAACTGCATAAGTAATAGCTAGCTGAAGCAGACCAGCTGAATTACACATTCATCGTATTTTGCACTGAATGTTATGGATTCATGAAAATTGAATATTGCAAAATATGGAATTTCAGGGATCGTTGTATTTCATTTATAGTTACACATTATGTTGCACTGTTTTACATTAGTATTAACTACTTAATGAGTTTACTAATTCATCATTCTATGGTGAAAATATGTATATTGGACATGTAGGCGAGTCTCTTGACTGGTTATATTGCACTAAACTTATAATAACCAGCATACACCCCATTCGAAAAAAATAATGCACTTTTGAGGCATTAAATGGCATACGTATAAGGAGCCCTATCCTATGCCTCTGTAGCTTTCCCCATAGGTACGTGCTTGAGAGAGAGCAGAGAGAGAGAGAGCGAGAGAGAGAGAGAGGGGAGAGAGAGGGGGGGGGGGGGGTGGCGGCGCGAGGGGAGTTGTGTTGAGATGTAGGGTGGCGAGGAAGACTGGCGGAGAAATTCTAAATGAGTCACATTCCCTCGACGGTCGTGGTCAGACGACAGACAGGCACAATTAAGGGATGTCTGAAAAGTAGACAGATAAGCACTGCAAACTCGGAGGGAATGAATGAGTCAGACTATCCGAGAGAGAATTTCTACTATCAAATCAAGTATTTGGCATCCACTAAGGTCTTAGTTAATAAGTGAGAGATGACTGTGAATATTTATAATTTCAGAGTAAAGTAATATTTCTGCAAACAATAATCACAGCAAAAATTCGTCTGACCTGATTTATCGTGAGGTAACACTTTCCTTGCAGTGCAAATCCACAGAGAGAAGGTATGCTCACGACATAAACGAAGATACAAAGAAGTCGCACAGAAAACTCTAACGACGACACTAAGACTTCTGCATCCAAATTTATTTGTCACTCTGAGCTGTGGAAATCCCTCTCGGATTAAAAGATTCCACAACAAGCCTTTGGCAGAGGCGCCTTAGCCCTTCGGCCTTTCTGTTGTTCTTTTCCTGCGAGACACAATACTGAAAAAGACGAGCCGAAAATGGAGAGTGGCGTCATCGTTTTTCGCTGTCTTATTATTCTTAGATCAACAAATGAAAGTTGAATGAGGTTCTACATAGAGCTGGGATACAGAAAACATACGACTATTTAAATCATATTACTTAAAAAATGCAGGATCTAGAAAACCAAAAGATTTTAGTTTTAAATTGGGTTAAAAACGTTTACGGCTGCGCAAACTTGTGTTTGTGATATACTGTGACACATATAGTTGGCTTTTATAAGAGAGAGAGAGAAGAGAGAGAGAGAGAGAGAGAGAGAGAGAGAGAGAGAGAGAGAGAGAGAGAGAGAGAGAGAGAGAGAGAGAGAGAGAGAGAGAGCTTATACATTAAGTAAACGTTAAGTTTCAAAGAGGCTTCTCAAGTAACTGGGATGATTATTACGTCAAAATCATGTAAATGGCAGCCTGTCAGTTCGGCGAAAAGTAATCAATTCTCCCGTCATAAAGTTCAGACTTTACGAGAAACTTGTAGATGCCTAACACTTCAAAGAAAAAGCCTTACATTTATATAATTTAAAGATGAAGAAGAGAAGTTAGTAGTGTAACAACTCTAGACGAAAACAGATTTATACGCGAATCCTATGACACTTGTTAAAACGACTCTCGTAATCAATTGATATATGTTGACTTTTATATCTTACCCCTATAGGAATAAATCCTGCCCTAGGAATCATGTATAATTCTGCCAGATTTTATGCGTTTTCAGGTGTTAATTATACGACTAGCTTCCTGGTTTCATCTTTAATTCAAGCAAATGCAAGGGTTTATTTTATAATATTAAGAATGTTAGTATTCTTAAAAAATACAATTTTTGACGATGACTTCCATTATGAGAGAATAAAAGGATTTTAAATAAAACGATTTGCCAACAACCTATAATCAGTATACACTATTTTCTAAAGCTTCGTGTAATGTCACATTTTATCTTTCATTGGGGCCTTTTAGAGGCATAAAATAACTACTGTAGTTTTAAAACTAATAACCTTCTCTCCTTGGCTTCTTCATCCTTCTTCTCAACTTTTAGATTTTCTTCCCTTCTGTAAACATTAGGTATTTATCTCTTCATTTTCTCTCTCTCTCTCTCTCTCTCTCTCTCTCTCTCTCTCTCTCTCTCTCTCTCTCTCCTCTCTCTCTTCTTCTCTCTCTCTCTCTCTCTCTCTATATATATATATATATATATTAATAGATATATATATATTTATATATATATATAATAGATATATATTAAATTATATATCTATATAATATCTATATATATATAGCAAAAAAAAATTATATCTATATGTGGTGGTGGTGTTTGGTGTGTGTGTGTTGTGGTATAATATATATAGCTATAATAATTATATGTGTGTTGTATATATATAATTAGATATATATATATATATATGTGTGTGTATTTATAATATATATTATATATATATAAATAGTATATATATATATATAGACCACACACACACACCCACACACACACACACACATATATATATATATATATATATATATATATATATATATATATATATATATATATATATAATAGGTATCTGTGTGTGTTTTAACGAAATACAGGAATCAACATATACTTGGATTCGTGCCGAATTGCATCACTGACTTCAGTTTCGTTGTAAGGGCATTTGAAACTGTATCTTTCAAATTCTAAAGTTTCTCTTCCATATATTAAGATTCTTCGTCTATGTTCCCCTCGACGGGGTTAGATGAAGTTAGTTCTCTTCATTTCATTCCATCCTGAGTATTTTAAGACGTCGTTCGGTTGATGCATCGCGAAGTCAGGTCGTCCTCCTTCTCGTTGACCGTTTATCCTCAAGTTCTTCCCCGCGTCACGACTTTCAACACCTCTCGGCCTAATGCGCAGCAATATACAATGTTATCTCTCCTCTCGTAATCGTCCTCAGTGACATTTCCTTCTCCCAGCTGGATGTCATTTTGTTATGTTACTTATCATTCGCTCGTAACTTCGTTTGTATTTGATTTGACAGCTTTTTTCTATACATTTATTTTGCGTCTTTCACAAATAGGGGTCTGTTATGAAGAACTTTCCTAAAGTTTCTTGGGATTGCATATTTATCAAAAGTGGTACTTGTACTAAAAAAATAATAATAGTGGTAATAAGAAGGTGCAAATAATACGACCTTCATAAAGCTGATCAACACAATATTCAAAAAGGTCATATCCAGAAACGAAGGTTCCTTTGTTGCTATTAAAAGAACACACACACACACACACACACACACACACACACACACACACACACACACATATATATATATATATATATATATATATATATATATATATATATATATATATATATATATATATATATATTATAATGGTATTAGTGGATCCAATGCCGGTACTATGAAAGGTCTTAGAAATTCCTCTGCTTGTCTTTTTAGGGGGTTTATTTACTACGAAAATCCACTCATCAACTGCCTCCCTTCGCATAATTTTCTCGTCTTAGAAAGTATGACCTTTCCAATACTACTGGATGGTTCTCTCTTGTGGTAGTGCAAGGGACATTTCTAGAATATGTTCATGAACTTTATAAAGAATTTAAGAATAAGCAAGAATTACTTGTAAATTAATAAATATCCAACAAAACTGTGATAACGTATATATAAAGAAATAACAGGCGTGTGCTGGACCTTCAGAATTCACCAGCCAACCAAATTAAGTACGTATGCGCATCTAGAAGAGTTCAATATTTGGAACTTCATTGAAGTTAAATTAAAGAACTAGTTAATAATCACGCAATAGGTACTGGCATAGATGATTATAACAAAGGCAACTACAGTAGAATTTATACGGACGTATAGTTTTACGGACCCAGAATAGTTACGCCAGTTGATAGCCTTTTGGCCCTTTTCCCTTCGGCCTATCATATTCAGGTCGCTGGCACACGGCCAACCCACACCCTTTTAAGCTCTCTCATCGTGAGCCCTAATGACGTCACCGACAGGTATTTTCTGCGTTGCTAAGTAACACCATATAATTAGTACCGATCCAAAGGTATCCTGTATCTGAAGCCTCCTTCGATAAAGTCATTCAAGAGAAGATGAACTCACTCCGTTAGTAGGAATGTTGTTACGTAACTACCACCCGACCTGAGGTTTTCGTAAATTTTCCTCTACTTCCTGGCGTCAACAACAGCTGGAGCACGTACTTTTGGGGTACGAGAATAAGTGCCATTTGGCTCCTCTAAAAATCCTTACATAGGTGTATATACGCATTGTTTGTGATGTCTATAAACAAATATATGAAATGACATGGGTCTGTTTCCTTACAAAATAATCACACCTTTAAATTCCCCTAGTGAAAGTTAAGAAAGTTGAATTCTCCGCTTGTTTCAGCCACATCGGCCATGCATGTCCTTGACCAATCGAGGGCAAGAAGACTTGTTCTGTAGCCGTCCGGACCAATCAGCGAGCGGAACACTTTCGGAACTCTGTTATGTGGACCAACCAGAGGCTTTGTTTTGACCACGGCCTCGGACCGAATTCTACATGGAGGTGATCCCCGCCTGAGAATGAGAGGGAATATAAATTTGGAGAGACGATATGGGGCTCATTATATCGAGATTTCGGGTGAGTTACGCTGGTTATGATGACTGACGTCGATGAGGTTATTGAATGAGTGGGCGTGAGCGTCGATTCCGGAGTATTGCTCCATTTTGTTGCCCATATTAACACATGACGTGCAACAGTTAGGACAACCATACATGCAGGCTGTTTGTGCTTATGCTAGGATAGTTACGGCTGCAGCTTCGCTTGAGTCGTAAATAAACTAATACAATAAACTGTTTGACTTATAATGATTAAATATCCAGCAGAGAGAAGTTTTAGCTCAATGGCAATGTAAAGTTTTGTACCGGACCGTCTTAACTTGAATGACTTTCTAGGCTACCCGAATGTACTATTCGTAAATTGGATACCTAACATTAGACACACGATTGCATGTCTTTCATAGTTACATTGATATTTAGAGTGATTCTGGCCTTTATTTTGTTTGCAAATCACAGACCTTAGTGTTATGAATTGGCTAGTAGCTACGTTTAACTTTAATCATGAGCCATACCCTAACCTACCTAGCCTATACTTAGGAAACGCCTCAGTGGCGTGATCGGTATGGTCTTGACTTGCCAACTCGGTGGCCGCGAGTTTGATTCTCGGGCATTCCATTGAGGGGTGAGAGATGTGTATTTCTGGTGATAGAAGTTCAAACTGGATATTGGTACGGCAGCCGTACCCCGATCGCGGTAGATATTGATACGGCAGTGAATTGCGCATGTGCAAACCCTTGTTTACCGCCTCCTCAGGAAGTCAGGATACCAGTGACAGCAAGAAAAATGGCGACGGAGCAGCGCGAATCGCGAAATAATGCATTAGTTTTCTCCGAAAAACAGATGTTTTCAGGCTTTAACGAGCTGAAAAAACCCATAGACATCTACTATGAAGACTCAAACTTTCAAAAACTGTATACCTATAAGGCTATGTAGGTCACGAACGATCGAATCGTCCCTCCAAAGGGTAGATCTAGGGTACTTATCTGCAGCGGCCTAGACTATGGCAATTGAGGTTTTTCTATGCAGTTTTACCTACTGAACAAGAATTTTAAGTAATATTTATTTGGACGACTGTAATTAACCCCCCAGGGGCCAGTACTAAACACAGCGAAATACATTGGACGCCCCAATCCCTTGTAGATGTCCTATCCGCGGTTACGTTCCTTGCAGTCCATGCGGACTGCTTCTGTAGAAATACCCCTACAGCAAGTCTAGAGCGCAATACGGCACCACTGACAGACTCTGCCGTACCCCCACCACACTATGTTATTTGTACGGCAGGAAGTCTGAAATTTACGCATGCGCAGTTCACTGCCGTACCAATATCTACCACGATCGGGATACGGCTGCCGTACCAATATCCTGTGCCATAGAAGTTCACTCTCGACGTGTTCGGAAGTCACGGAAAACTGTTGGTCCTGTTGCTGAATAACCACTGGTTCTATTCACCATAAAAACACCATGCAAACAAACGTCATATCTAAGCCTAGCCCATTTTTTTATTGTTCAACTCGTTTAGGCTATACATTTAGGTATACCTAGCTACCAAGACACGTTGGCCAGGTAATGACATCACACGGCACGCGGGCTCATTGCAGGCGGGGTAACTGACACTGATAAATTATTAGATAGGTTACTGATAGACTACCATTAACTGAAACTTGATACAAAGGCTAAGAAGGATGATTGAATCTTTTGTTGTACCTACTGACCAGCCAGTAGCTAGCTAGGTAGGTAGTGAGTGGGTCCTGTCTGTGATGAGCTGCATGACGTCATTATCTGGCTAGCCGGTCTTAGTGGGTCGTCGGTATACCTGAGTGTTGTTGGAAAGTAGGTGTCTGTGTTTTGGTTTTACTCATTACCTACCTCCAGTCAGAAGTAGAAAAGGCATAGGTAATCTTGGTAGCACTGCTGTAGCTGGAGTTGCACTCGCTAGTAGACTTATTTCCACTGGTTACAGCATGCTTTAAAGCAAATCAGAAACTTCAAGATTAACTCGCTTCAACCAATCTTGTAACCTAACCTTTGCCTTGATATGGCTCCAAAGGGATTGGGGGATGGGCAGTGGGTGTTTGGCCCCCTATATTTGACTCTTGTTTTGCTTCTCTGCTTCGGCCTCGTCTGTCGACATTTCCTTAAAACAAAATGTCTCCTCCTTCAGCATTAGGCAGTCTTTTCTGTCCCCACCTTCTGGTATTCTTCATTGGTTGACGAAAAATGACATCGTCCCAATTTTGGGCGGTAATTAGTTTCACTCTAATATGCCATGAGCATTGCAGAACCTTTGTACAACTATTCTGCAGTGTTACCTAAATCACACTGTTGGCTAACTAGTGAAAAAGAATTTTATATATATATATAAATTTATTTATATATATATATTTATTTATTTATTTATTTATTTATTTATTTATAGTTGTCTCCATGTTTGCCAACAGAATAGTTAAAAAATATGTAAAAAATTACAGGGATAGTACATTTTACTCTAACCTAACATAGGATGTTGGGTCCTTACAAGTCCTTGCCTGGACTGAACGTAGTCTTTTAAGGGGGCCGGCCGGAGCCCCTATGTATGGGGGTATAGGGCGAAAAATGCAAAGTCATGAAAAAATTCATGGAGCTTCATATGGCAATTGAGAATACGTATACGAAATATTTCGTCAAAATTCCTCTTACTTTTGTAGTTACAGGGTAATTAGTAAACATAACTCAATGAGCCTAAAACATTCATCCGTACAAGAAAATGCAATATTTCTTCTGTTATCGTATATTTTGATAATTATTGTCAAAGAAATTGTGAGAAATGGCATCTGTAGAGATTCCGTGGGCCACAGAGGGGAGTATCACTGTTCAACCATGATCAGGTGAGCACAGGCTTCAAGTAGTCTACACGTTCGAGTTCACCTCTGACATTCGCTTGCTTTTACATATGCTCATCTATGTTTCGGCAAGAATTTCATCATGCCAATGAGGAAAAGACAAGGAAAACATCTCGCTAACATAAAGACGAAGAAAATGCGCTCTAATACGATTACAGAATATCATAATATATGCAATATTAGCGTAGTTAGTGAAGAGAGAGAGAGGGAGGGTTGCGTAGTAAGTAAACGCCCCCGTCTTGCCTGAAGCACATGTCACACTGTCCCCCAGGCTACGATCTTTGAGCAAACGGATCATCATTTATGATTAAATTATGATAAATAAATAGTTTTGGTTTATTAAGACAAAAAAGAAATATACATTCATAATAATCATTTTTTATTAACATTGTTGTTGAAAAAATACGAAGAAAAACTTTGAACGCCCGTATCTCAAAAACTATAGTTATTGACCCTCAAAATCTATCTTCTCACTTAGTTTTAAAGCTATAACATTGGAATTTGTTATATAACTCAGAAAGACGTTATAGAACAATCAAATGAAGCCCTTTTTTCCAATTTTTTTTTTTTTTTTTTTTTATAAATTTTGTTTTCCTAATTTATAGGGTTTATTTTTTTACCATAATGAAAAATTCATATTGAGCAAAAAAAAATGACTTTTAGAAAAAAAAACTCCTCATTTGATTGGAGGTCTACATCAGGTCTATATATGGTAGTAATCCCAGGTCTTAATATTAAATATCAAGGGAGGAGATAGAATTTGAAAAATTGTTATTTTTGGGATAAATCGCCCTGGCGTCACAAACCGAAGGACGGGCAAAAATCATATGCGGTTTGGAGATGTCCCAAGTCACCTTAGTAAGTGGTATGAATATCTAAGTCCTGTCCTTAAAGAATGGTATTAGCCGGCCGGCCCCCTTAAACATTCTAAGATAGGCAAGGCGTAGCCAGGAAAAGAATATAGCACTGCTTGGTCTATTTATCGTTTTAAATCTTACCCTCAAGGTTAATCCCTTGTTTATGGTCTTACCTGAGATTTGTCATTTTCTGTAATTTGTTTTCTAAAGAAATGACTAAGTAAATATTGGTTGTTCAGGATTTTTCTTTGAATGCTTTATGAAATAAGAAATAGGTACGGTTCTTATAATAATACTGTAATGTGTTTAATGCATTAACACACTTACAATTTGTGTGGGTGGTTTGGCCGGAATAGCTCTTCGAGCCGTTTGATGTTGTCCATTTTGTCTGGCAGTTATTGGTTACATGATTAGATTTTTTTAGTGCAGGTTAATTAAACTAATTATCATTTAAGAGACAAAAATAATTTACCATTAGCAATTATAGGGTCCTTTTGAGAGTGTTTAAAATGAAGTATTTTGATACATCACAAACAGTTAACTTGGCCTGAGAGTGAAGGTGCAGACGGTGGGGGAGATTTGTCCCGCTTTGGCTATCCAGACTGTCCAGTAACACTGGATGCTTGAAGTGACCATCATTGTTTTTTTTTTTATTTTTTTTTTTTTATCTTGCTGGCCATTTAATTTCCCTTGCTGACCACATGTCTGCGAAACTGAGTTTTCACAGTAGAGGGCAAACATTTTGCCATATCTTTTGTTTTTATGAAGAATTATATACGTATGGAAAATGTACAAAGTCAAATATGTTTGTTATTCTCTTATATAACTTTTTTAAAATTTTCACTTGAGCAGGCCCTAACAAAGCTAAACTTTTAATCATAACATTGAGGTATTTGACACCACTTGAATTCCATACTTGCCCCACCCTAGAGTACTTGAAAGATTATTGAAATTAACATTCATGAAGCAAATAAATATAAAGAAATACTATCAAGTGAAGCATAAATAGGGTCCTCAGGAGTAGCTTATGTAATGTTGTCAATGGTCAGTGCAAAACTTTTGACACTTATAGAATTCATTTGGCTTAATGTCACAAAGTACTCATAAGTTTGAACATTACCTTAACCTGAAATGTTCAGTACTTCAAAAAGGCCTCTGTAGAAGGATTAATTCCTCTCTTAACTAAATCATCTATGCCAACAAATTTCATGTTTCAATGGTTGCCACATTACTTTTGTAAATCCAGAAAGATACTGACTGACATGATTTTGCTTTGATGCAAATAGTGCATCACATACTGAGCTTTGTATGCATACTATTACATATACGTATAGGAGGAGGATACATTTTTCTGGATTCACACTAAGTAAGAGAAATACAGTGAAGCCTCCAAATTGTTTGCCCTACTTGTAAAAAGCTGAAAATATTTGATAAATTTATTTCCAAGTAATATACGTATACATGAGATAAAAACATGCATAGCTTCCAGACACTTTTTAAATGTTGGTGTTGGATGAGTTTCATTGTACCTTGATCCAGCATGCTCTGCAATAAACAGAAACCTCATTACCCATAGTAGTTGCCCAGACGGTCAACATCACCAGCTCTGCACTTTCTTCTTTGGCAAATCCTTATCCTCATGAGGTTAGGTTATGTGGTTAAGTAGTGTCCCGAAAATCACTGTAGCCTTGAGGGGGGGTCGCAGGGGGGCCGGAGCCCCCTCCACTAGGCCTAGGTAGGGGTACAGGGCCCTAGGTTAGGTTAGGTGGTTGTGTTAGGTTCGGTAGTGCCCTGAAAATCACTTCCCCACTGGGGTCCCCCATAATTGTAGTAGTAGTAGTAGGTTTATGCTTACATTTTGTGTGTAAGAGTAAGTCATACTTTCTTTTTTATTTACCTTGTTAATTCCTCACCTTAAGAAAAGCAACCCCAGTATTTTCCACCTGAAGAAAAGCGACCCCAGCGTTTGTTGGGGTCGCTTTTCTTCAGGTGATCCGTTTTTTACACCACATTAAGAATGGGAGTCATGATACTGATGTGTATTGGTGTTGTACAATGGTAAGACCAGGGCTGGTAGTGTGGGAAGTGTTTAGCTATGAAGATGACAGCCTCAGTTTGTCAAAAAATGGAAAAAAAAGTAATGCAGTTGCAAATCTAAGATGCATTTCTTTTCAAATGAGAAGGTGCCGTGAGGTAGTAAGTGATCCCATATCCTGACTAAATATCTAAGACATGGTTTAATTGCTGTGAGATATGGTATTTTTGTGCCTTATATCATCAATATCTAACCATTATTCTGACTTTTACCATTTTGATTTATCTTGACACTCAGCTGAACAAAGGACATAATTAATGTATTATATTTTTGTATATGAAAGTGCAGTGAAGTACATTAAGAATTGATAGAATTTTTTGTAAGGAATTAATTTATGTAGCAGTGTGACTGCTGGTATTTTTTAATCAAGGTGTTCCACAAAATGAATATTGTTAACTTGTAAAATGTTGTCAGTAAGACTCAGTAAGAGGTACATAGTTTTAAAATTTTAACTGGTGTCAAATAATTTGTAAGTTTAACTTTTTTTATTTTTTCAGAAAAAGCAGTCTACTAAAGAAGTACTTGAACAAATACAGAAAGTAAGTATACTGCAAGGATCTTTTTACTTTTCAAAGTACTTCTACAGTAGAGCCCTGGACCTCGATGCTAATTAGTTCCAGAAGAAGCGACGAGATGTGATTTTGTCGAGATCAGAATGAATTTTTCCCATAAGAAATAACTGAAAATGGATTAATCTGTTCTTGACAACCAGTTATTACCCTAACCTTGCCTTTTTATACACAATATTACCAATAAATACACATGAATTACAATTAAATAAGTTCAGTGTAAAATAATGTACCATTCAACGCACATTTTTTTCATTTTTAAATATATATTGTAGTAAGATACCTGCCCTACGTTCGCCCATAATACAATGGTTGACTGAGCACTAGGCTAGGTATGTAGCATGTATTGTAAGGGGTAGGCATGATTATTGTTTCTAATAATAAATAATTGAAAATCAAGTTTAATTCTTACAGAAAGTTTGTAAAATATTAAAAATAAACCAAATTATGTCTGTTATCACAAACTTTAGAAAAATTTCCTAAGTAAAGTCGCTAGCTAGTGGCCGTGAGCAGCTGTAAACAGTTGTGAACAAAGCATCATACTTTCTACTGGAATACTACTGTATACAAAATAACTTCAAGATATCTTTCAGTACAGGTTATGATAAATTTTTTCTTATGAAATATCCTTGTAAAATAGGGACACTTTTCATAGGTGCTTTGTGCTTTATAATGTGACTTCATTATCGGCGGAGTAATAACCATTGGAAGTAGATCCTTATCAATGTATTCCTTTAAAATTGGAAAGAATCCCTATATTAAGGATAACTGGGGAGCTATCAGTATTGCAAAACCCTTTACATAATTTGATTATAAAATAATACTAAGAAAATATTGCCCCTTAGTAAACATCAAGGCTCAATCCAGCACAACTGGGAACTACGAATTATGAGTATCGTAACTATGATCGTAACTCGTAAGTCAAGCACGTCTTGGAATTACAAATAATGAGCCGACTGCAAAATGTTTTTGGCAGGCAAAAGCACTGTCTGAAACTGACAAAAAACACACATATAGCACTTTTTTTTTATATATACTATGTATATAAATAAAGTAGTTGCAATTCTTTAACACAGCTTTCTTTAAATTAAGTTCCATTTGGCATCAAAAGACAGTGATTGTGTCGGTAAAATGAAATCAGCTGATATTTCAAGAACGTAAACAAAACCAGAATGCAAATGGCATATCACTCTTTTTGTATTATAATTCGATAATATGATAATAATACATGCAATATGATTAGATACAGTAAAACCAGGGTTTTATTAAGATTATTAATATTCTCAGTACACAAATATTATTGACTTTTGCTAATGGATATGTGTGAGTCTCTCTCTCTCTCTCTCTCTCTCTCTCTCTACTAAGTCTCTCTCTCATCTTCGTCTCTCTCTCTCTCTCTCTCGCCACACAAGACAATAATGTCTCTCTCTCTCTCTCTCTCTCTCTCTCTCTCTCTCTCTCTCTCTCTCTCTCTCTCTCTCTCTCCAGTTTTTTAAATTACAGATGAAGCGATTGTAAACCTGTAGTACAGACATAAGCAACCAAATCGAGAAATGGCTGATTGCTGACATCATTTGCCGTCACTATAAAAAGAAGAAGAAAAAGTTGCAGGCGAAATTGATGTTCAAAGCTAGTGAAATCACACTTGACACTTATACAATCAAGTATTGTGCCACTTTTAAACCCAACTTTGTCAATTTACAAGAAAGTGTCTTAAGTTACATATCTTCTACCATCAAGTGTAATGGCAATAGAGATATCAATAGTTCGATCAGCCAAGGTTTTGAGAATGTAAACAACGAAGGCTAATGACATACGATGACAGTGCATATATGTATTCTGTAAAATACATTTAACTTTTTCAAATTATCACATTCTCTAGAAAATAAATTTTATGTTTAGGGTTATAGACCTTTTTGGTTTTTAGAATTACAGATAGAGATCCTACTTCGGTAACAAAGTGAGAACTCGCTCAACCTAAGGTCTGATTATGGTAATTATCCACAGTAATTGCTGTAATTAGTTGTTTTGTTTACAGTATCAAAAGTTGTATCACTAGTGATTCACTTGAATAACCTACAGTTTTTACCATTATTAGGTTACAAACGTTTTGTTCACAGTGTCGATAGTTTGTTGATAGTTTTGACTGTAGCCAACTATGGATACAACTGTCGACACTCCAAGGGTTAGCTTATCATTAAAAATCTCGCAGGATTTTAAGGTTGTCACAGAATGCCTCTTACATTATATATATATTTTCAATAATCTTAAGTTCGATTTTGGTTCTTACTGTTTTCCTTACCAAAAGAACATGGGAACAACGCCTATTAGCGGCAACTGACCGAACCACTATTGTTTAAAAAAATTATATGATTCCTTGGGTCGGTTTACGGATTTTTGGTTGAGCTCAGATGCAACATTTACTCAAAATTTTCTGTTGAAATCTGTTTATTTCGAGTTCTAATACGATCGAGGTCCGGGTCTCTACTTTATTTACTGTTTTATTGCATTTACCTTAAGAAAATGAATTGTATGGTCATGATGTTGCTGTAAAATTTTTTATTGAGTACATTTTTTTTTGAAAATTTCATTAATTCCCATAGTTAATTATTATTGTTATTATAAATTACGGCATAACTAACTTGGACTGCCAGGAAAGAACATTTTGTTGATCCTTTAGTAGACAGATGTCCACAATGGCGGTAGACTTATATATTTAGATATTGTTCATATTTTGCTAGTGCTGTGCACATTGAAAAAAAGTTACTCCAAGTTATAGCATCAGCTATACTTCTTGACAAATCACTGCATAACTTTCATCATTTGTTTCTATGAATTATAATGAATGTCTATTCATTTTACAAACCTCTTACATATCTTATGCTATCGAGCTCAGTGAACATCTGAGCAGGAAGTTGGCAGTAATATCTGGGTGGATTAACAACTTTGCACTTGCACAGTGGAAATTAAGAGACCAGGGTTCTCTTGAACATGTTTTGCTTTATGTAATGAGATACCAGGACTCACTATAATGTTCATAATGCAAAAATAGGAATAATGAATTAAAGACTTTGTATAGGACATACTATTAACATTGGCTGAGACAAGAGTGAGAGGCATCAGTTACAATTTTACACTGTGACAAGGCATGTAAGCTTGTGAATATGATAGACATTGGGCCTAAAACCATTGGAATGATGGTTTATTAGTGGAGATCATGGGATGGACTAGAGTAGATCTAATGGAGAGCTTTGCATCTCATTTCTTTAGAGCACTTTTGTAGGACTTTGTGGGTGACAGTTATGTGCTGTGGACTTACATAATTGAATATGTGGGAATTGAAGTTAGTTCCCAGTTTAACCTATCTCAGTTTGTAGCAGTTTGGGCAGCCATTTGATGGTAAACTTTTTTAATCATAATTCAGTACTGTTACTGCCTCCTCCTGTAACAATTTTGTTATATTGTATGTTTCATGTTTAGCGCTATATTTACACTTCTGTAAAATAATCAGTAAGTGTTTATATAATGCTGTGAATAGGATGTAATGGACTCAAGGCCTTTTTAAGGGTTTTGACAACTACTGTCTTCAGTTTTTTAAATTTTTACCATAATACTTGAAAGATGTACGTACTTAACACTTGAGCTAAGCATTTCATATAACTGAAGCCTTCTAATTTCAATGGCATTGTTGTTGTAGACAGTTCCAGTGCATTGTATCTCTCTCTCTCTCTCTCTCTCTCTCTCTCTCTCTCTCTCTCTCTCTCTCTCTCTCTCTCTCTCTCTCTCTCTCTAGGGGGAGTAATGCCTGCGGTGCACAGTAGGCAATACTTAAGGGTTTTTGCAGTGTCCCATCAGCCCCGAGCTGTGACTTCTATTAAATCTTCAACTTTACTTCCGTTCAAACCACCTTTCTACCACCTTGCCATCCCACTCTCTCTTTCTCTCTTTCTGATTTATTTCATCTTGTGACTGAGGATTTCTTCCTTGTACATCTTTTATAAAATATATATATATAATACTCATAAAACTTAAGACATAATATTAGTGTAAGAAGCTGACAGCTACCTCATGCATCTGAAAGAGGCTTTGGAACCTCTTTAAATAATGCAGGGCAGATGCTTGCAGGTTTCCAAAGACCAGGATTGGAGGTATCCGGGGGGCAACTGGGGATGCAGAAATGGAGTGTTGCTATTGTGCCCTGTTAAGCTCATTCCTTCGTGTAATGAATGACCACCCCTGCAACCAGTACCCTGTGAATGAAGGCTAAACTGCTCTGAGGTTGCGGAGCTTTTATGCCTTGTTGGAGTCCTAGCCAACTAAAAACCCCTGACGAGCTTTTGTGACATTGATTATGATACTTCCTACCCATGGGGCCTGCTGGTGTGGCCATTCCTTGGAGATCTTCATGTTTGGAGGAGAAGCATTCAGGTCATAAGATTCAGGCTGTTTATGGCTGTTGAAAGTTTAGTAATTTTAGGGATGCTGCTGTTCACTCCTGGCGAAAAATAATTTGCTTAGGCTAATTGTGTTGCTCAGTTGGGAGCTGCAACACGTTTGGGATCGTCTAACAACAGGGAGCCCGTATGGTAGTGTGGCAGTGATACAAGGTATCCTGGCGACAAACTATGGAAAACTGTCTATGGATAAGCGGATATGGCGACTGTGGGAGTACTCAACCACCCCCCTTTTTCCTTTTCAACTGGTCACAATAAAAAGAATACTGAATTAAAAGCACAGATAGAAATATAGAAACCAAGACACAAAGATGACTCAAGAAAAGTTAAAATTAAAGCACACATGTACGAAATGCAAAGTTAACAAGTTAACAAGTGGTGCATAGACTACAAAGAGGCATGCGCATCAAAGCTAGGTAGTCCCAGTGTCTGTCTCTCCTGTCAACAAGAACAGGAGATAGCCAAACTGAGGGAAGTAGAAGAATTAGCAAAGGAACTAAAGGAGTTGACAAAGACTCAAAGGCAAGAGAAGAGAAGACAGCGGAAAAGGAAATTGAACAACGACAAAGTAGAAAACAGAGAGTATAGTGGAGATTAGAAAACAATTGCTTAAGACCAGAACCAGAAATGAAACAGACTAGGTACAAAGAAAGAAGCTTACAGTAATAAGAATTATGAATTCAAGAGAACTGTTGGTTGAAGAGTGATAGTAGCCAGAAAACACCATTGTCCCTCAAAAAGAATCAACACAACGAATAGATTTGCTCGGCTCTCAGAAACAGAAGAGGGAACAATCTTAATTTGAGACTCGTTAGTAAAAGAGCAGGGCTTAAATTTTGTTGCCAAAAACAGAAGTAAGAGAAAAAAAAATTCTTACCCAGGTGCAGGAGCAAAGAAGATAGCTGAGGCAGTAAAAGAAATCAAAGTAAATAATAGAAAAAGTGTAGTCATAGTGCAGGGAGGAGGAAATGACTTGTTTCTAAAAGCTGGAGGAACTGGCCAGACAGAAGGCCATGTAGCCAACCTGACTAAACTTGCAGAGAACATCTGAAAGAAAACTGATAATGGCATTCTTACAGGACTTTTACCCAGAACCACTGTAAGCCATTACTCCCTTAGCAAGGCAGTTGGAATCAATGACAGACTGGAACTAATATGCCAAGAAAAAGGTGTTAGCTTTGTAAACTTTTGGGACAGATTTAAAGGGAATAAAAAACTATAAAAGAGATGGCACTCACTTGAATTCGGAATGAGCAAAACTAATAGGAAACCTTCTTAACGAAAACCTCTTGAAACACCTTAAGGGGGCCGGTCAGAACCCTTATATATGGGGGTATAGGGCAAAAAATGCAAAGTCATGAAAAAATTCATGGAGCTTCATATGGCAATTGAGAATATGTATACTTAATATTTCGTCAAAATTCCTCTTACTTTCGTAGTTACAGGGTAATTAGTTAACGTAACTCAATAAGCCTAAAACATTGATCCGTACAAGAAAATGCAATATTTCTTCTGTTATCGTAAATTTTGATAATTATTGTCAAAGAAATTGGGAGAAATGTCATCTGTAGTCATTCCCCGAGTCGAGAAGGGAGACTTCAGTCAGCTACCAAGTTCAACCATGATTCAGTGCGAGCACAACCCTCAAATAGTCTACACGTTCGAGTTTCACCTCTGACATTCGCTTGCTTTCATGTATGTTTATCTATGTTTCGGCAAGAATTTCATCATGCCAATGAGGAAAAGACAAGGAAAACATCTTGCTAACATACAGAAGAAGAAAAATTGCTCAAGTATTATTACAGAATATCATAATATATGCGTAGTTAGTGAAGAGAGAGGGGAGGGTTGCTTAGTAACGCCCCCTTCTTGCCTGACAGCACACGTCACACTGTGCCCAAGGCTACGATCTTTGAGCAAAGAGATCTTAATTTATGATAAATAACATAGTTTTGGTTTTTTAATACCCAAAATGGTATATGAAATTCATAATAATCATGATTTATTAAATTGTCTTTGTAAAAAGAGAGTACACCTTCGAGTTTCACCTCTGACATTCTCTTGCATTTACGTTTGTTTATCTTTGTTTTGGCAAGAATTTCAGCATGCCAAAGAGGAAAATACAAGGAAAACATCTCGCTAACATACAGAAGAAGAAAATTCGCTGTAATAAGCCGAGTTAGTGAAGGAGAGAGAGAGAGTTGCGTAGGAAGGAGTGCCCCATCTTGCCTCAAGCAGTGTCCCAGGCTACGATATATGAGCAAAGGGATCATCATTTATGAATAAATTATGATAAATAAAATAGTTTGGTTTATTAATACACAAAAAAGAAATATTACATTCATAATAATCATTATTTATTAACATTGTCTTTATAGAAATACGAAGGAAAACTTTGAACGCCCGTATCTCAAAACTATACTTATTGACCTTCAAAATCTATCTTCTCACTTAGTTTTAAAGCTATAACATTGGAATTTGGTATATAACTCAGAAAGACATTATACAACAATTAAATCAAGCCCCCTTTTTCCAATTTTTGTTTCGTCTTTTTTTTTTTTTTTTTTTTTTTTTTTTTTTTTTTTTTTTTTTTTTTTCTCCTGATTTATAGGGTTTATTTTTTTACCATATTGAAAAATTCATATCTAGCAAAAAAATTACTTTTAGATAAAAAAAACTCCTCATTCGATTGGAGGTCTACATCAGGTTTATATATGGTAGTAATCCTAGGTCTTAATATTAAATATCAAGGAGGAGATAGAATTTGAAAAATGGTTATTTTCGGGATAAATCACCCTGGCATCACAAAACCAAAGGTCAGAGGCAAAAATCATATGTGGTTTGGAGATGTCCCAAGCTGGCCCCCATAATGAACTGAACTTTCAAGGTAAGAAATTGGGAAGCTCCCAGAAGCTGGCTATTAGTAGCACTGAAAGCAACAGTTACAGTAAGGGAAACTAATAAAGCCACCAAGGACAAAAGAGAAGATAGAAAAGTCCCTCAGAGGGGCATAGTTTAATTCACAATCAATTCGGAACAAAGTAGATATCTTCAAAGCATTTGTAGCAAGTGAGGAACTAGACATAATAGGTATCACAAACATGGATACAAAAGGCAACAAGAGACTTTGTAGGAGAGTACCCGATACCTGGATATAAATTGTTAAAAAAAGATAGACTCAATAAAAAAGGTGGAGGCATTATGTTATTTGTTAGGGACCACCTCAGTCCAATAGAGTGTAAAATTACAACCATGCAAGAAGTGATTGGCAACAATATAAACAGCCTAGGGAGGAAAATAACTCTAATACTAGTGTACAGACCTCCCCACCAATGACACTGGGACACGATGAAGGAAAGAGACTTTTAGATTTTGTAAAAAATTAATTCTTCCAATGGGTTGACAAACCTACCAGAGGAAACAACATACTAGTGTCTGACCTTTCAGTAGGTGCAAATCTAGGCAAAGGCGACCGTAAAATTACCTCATTTCAAATTAATGTTCAAAATAAAAAAGAGAAGATGTTGATTAGATTACACTACCTAAAAAGTCTAAAGGAGTACGTTAAAAATCTAGAGTACGGCGAGAACGCAGGTATAGATAAACGCCAGGAAACTTTTCAAGAGGAATACAAAGAAAAACGCTGTTGATGTATACCCTTAAGGTAAATACTAAAGATAAGTGGAAGAGACAGATTACACAAATCAATGAACCCACACCCAACACCAATATTAAACTCAAAGTAAAAGAAGCAAGAAGCAAGCAGGCATAAAGAACTCTATAGATTGATGGACAAATTAGTAAGAAATGCAAAGATAAATGAGGATGAGAGGGTTGCATCAGTTTGTAAAAAAAAACCAAAAGAATTGTTTGTGCAGTAGGAAACCAATTAGAATAGCATAGGTCCCCTAAGGGTCAATAGAGGTAGCCTAGTGAACTCAGACTTGGAAAAAGCAGTTATTGAATAAGTTTTTTACTAGTGTATTCCCAACTGAAGACACTACCTCAATACCGGAATTTGCTATTAAATAAGGGACAGAACCACTGGACAAAATAATAATGACAGAAGAAGACATTAAAAACAAAATAGACAAGCTTGACAAGTTCAAATCTCCTGGCCCTGATGGGATTCATCCAAGAGAAATT
Organism: Macrobrachium nipponense; assembly: GCF_015104395.2. Classification (NCBI taxonomy): domain Eukaryota; kingdom Metazoa; phylum Arthropoda; class Malacostraca; order Decapoda; family Palaemonidae; genus Macrobrachium; species Macrobrachium nipponense. The sequence goes on along the minus strand of NC_087201.1, from coordinate 80,857,167 downwards.
AAAGAGGTAAATGAGGAGATAGTCCCTCACCTATATAAACTCTACAGGAAAAGTGCTGAACAAAGAAAGGCACCAGAAGGATGGAAACTAGGAAATGCGCCCCCAATCTACAAAAAAGGTCCAAGAGAAGAGCCGGGAAATTATAGACCTATCTGCCTAACGTCAGTCATGTGCAAGATTTTTGAGCCCATAGTTGCAGAACAAATTGTGGATCACATAGATAGAAACAACTTGAACAGCCAACACGGTTTCAGACACAACAGATCCTGCCTATCAACCTCTTGGAGTTTTTTCATAACATGCTAGGTATTTACGACAGTAGTAGCAATAGATATACTCTACTTCAATTTTCAAAAGGCCTTTTTTCCCACACAAGAAAATAATGACAAAACTTAGAGCTTTAGGAATTGTAGGAGAAACAGCAGACTGGGTCAAAGACTGGCTAACTTATAGAAAACAGAGTCGTAATAAATGATGAAGAATCAGAATGGGCAGATGTAACAAGTGGAGTTCCCCAGGGTTCTGTTCTTGGCCCTCTCTTGTTTTTGATTTACATTAATGACATTGATGCATGCTTAACTAGCAGATAGCCAAATTTGCAGATGACACCAAACTCAGCTTAAATGCAGCAGACCCAGATGCAGTGGAAAGTTTAAGAAATGATCTAATAAAAATAGGAGGGGGGTTAAAAAAATGGCAAATGCCTTTTAACGTAGATAAGTGTAAAGTGTTACAAATAGGAACAATAAGTGTAAAGTGTTACAAATAGGAACAAACAACCTTCATGGCAGCTACATGCTGCTTGGGAATGACATAAGTAGTGTAGAACAAGAGGAGGACCTTGGAGTCATTATTACCAAGGACTTAAAATCCACAAAACGGTGCATAGCAGAAAAGAAGGCACAGAAACTAGTGGGATACTTAAAGAGTCAGTTCAAATACAGAAAGAAGGAAACTGTGTTGCAGCTCTACACATGAATAGTTAGACCCCATCTTGAATATGCAGTACAGTTTTGGTCACCAGCACTAAGAAAAGACATAGATTAGAAGGAGTACAAGCAAGAGCCACAAAGTTAATTCCATCCATTAGGCAAATAAGTTACCGAAGACGACTAGAGAGCCTGAACATGTATGGCTTAAAAACACAACGATTGCAACAACAACTAATAAAAACATTTAAAATACTGAAAGGCATAACAAAAGTAGACAATAACTTATTTACATTAAACGAAAACGAGACAAGAAATAATGGATGGAAACTAGAACTTAAGAGATACAACACATCCCATTATGGGAACTTCTTTACATACAAGATATGTGAGACGTGGAAGTTGTAAACAGCAACAGCATGGAAGAGTTTAAAAGAAAGCTGGACAAAATTATTAGGACATTGTGAATGCACAGTAAAACCTGCTCCTACAGATAAGTGAGCACATGATGTCTCCTCAGATGGACTAACAAGTCTGAGACATCCTAATCCTTGTAACTCTCTCTCTCTCTCTCTCTCTCTCTCTCTCTCTCTCTCTCTCTCTCTCTCTCTCTCTCTCACATATTTTATAGGATAGGTAGGTTACCAGTTGATTAGGTGGAGACATGAACAAGGGGTGGATGCCATGTAATGAGCTGGATGCATTGGACTTATATTTTATGCGCTTTACATCAGGGTTTTTTAAAGTTATTAGTATATAGTATTATTATCCAGAAGGTGAACTTTATTTATATGGAACAATCCCAACAGGAGCCATTGACTTAAAATTCACGCTTCTAAAGAATATGGTGTTCATTAGATGAAGTAAGAGGAGGTCAGTGGAAATACAGAAAGAAGAGATTCCCTTATTAATAAAATTAATGAATTCATAAAAGGTGGGCTAGTAACACCTGAGTTGGCAAAGTGCCATCATTTCTTTTAAATTAATAAATGGTGGTTAGTAACATCTGGAATTGGAAAAAGTTCCATCATTGTCTCCCTCTGTGGAAGTTAGTTTCGCTCCTTTTAGCATTTATCTGGAGAAAGGCTTTATTCTTCAATGTGTTCCAATAGCTTCAAATGTAAATTAATTTAGCAAGTGTGGATGTTCTGTTGATTGTGGATGACATAAATCATGGGCAAGAACAACTGCAAAGCTGTTTTCCTTTAATTATTGTTAAAATAGTTAGTTGCACTTTAGTTCTTGCTTTATCTAGCATTGAGCAGAGGGCCTGACATGGACAAAAGAGAGGTTTTATTCTTTTTTGCAGATATCAGAAAAATTGTTTTATTTTTTTACTCAAACTACTTGAATTTAGTTGACTTTTTCAGGAATATAATTGACAAGATTAGTATTTAAATCCAAGTCAAGTAGTAAGTACATACATAAAGTACGTAAAGAATGTTTGTCCAAAAAAGCCTGGACAGGGCTTCTGCTGTAAGATTATAGGGAATATTTTCAGGTACTTCAGAAGGAAATGACTTTTACTGAAAAGGTGAAGTGAAGCGAAGCTTGTTAGGCATGATTTGGTATTGCAGACACAAGAATTATCAAGCATACTAAGCAGCTAAGACAGCCATAGTGAGTTGCCAGCTCTGTAGGGGGATAGTGCTGTGAGTGCACCTCATGGTGTACTGTAGGCATTAAGGTTCTTTGCAACTTTCTTTTCGCCCCTAGCTGCGACCCCTTTCATTCCTTTCACTGTACCTCCGTTCATATTTCCCTTCTTATATCTCTCTCTCCACCCACTCCTATGAGGTTTTCCTCTTGTTACAACTTTCAAACCTTTCCAATTGCAGTTTCCCTGTCAGGGATGAAAGACCTCATAGGTCCCAGCTCTTGGCCTTTGTCCTAAATTCTATTGTTAACTGTGCGTTAGCAGCCTCAGTAGCCTCTAAGGCCATAAATAACCCAATGAATACACTACAAGCAAAACTGAGAATAAAGTGAAAAAAGGAAAGGTTGAAATTATTGAACTCATACATGGTTGTAAAAATCAATGATAGATATACCGTAAGCTTTAGTATGTAAGAGGTTAGGAGTACTAGTTCTTAACAATTGGTTTATGGTTTTTGTACAGAAATTTACTTCTGAGAATAATTGCAGGGTTGGTGGCATGCTAATTTTATATAAGTAACTTACTAAGTAATTACATAGCTGATAATTTATTATTTGGCTGCAAAAAGAATTCAAATTTTGCAGAAAACCTTTGAAAGCTCTGTAGGCATGATATACCGCCCACTAACGGCAATACCGGTAATGACTTGGCTGACCACCTCATTCTTTTTTCTGCCACACTCAAGGAAACATTGAGTGTGTTATGTTGGCAGTTTATTCATATTTTCCAGTTTGTTCATGCAACTTACCTGACAGATATATATATAGCTGTATTTTCTGAAGTCCGACAGAATTTCAAAACTCGCGGCACACGCAGTGGGCGGCCAGGTGGTAGTACCCATTCCCGCCGCTGGGAGGCGGATATCAGGAACCATTCCCATTTTCTATTCATATTTTTTTCTGTCGCCGGTCGGTAAACTACTGTTTACAGACCTCTGGATTGGCTTTTCTGTAAACGTGATGTCTGGATCAAGTGCAGTGAGTTTCAGAGTGTGTGTGAGGAGTGATTGTAAGGTGAGGCTACCGAAATCATCGGTAGACCCCCACACAGTATGTATGAGTTGTAGGGGGCATGTTTGTTTGGTGGATGATCGGTGCAATGAATGTGATGGATTGACCGATGATGATTGGAGGGTGTATGATTCCTATCGGCGTAAATTGGAACGCGATAGGATCAGGAGGTCTTCCTCCAGGAGTGGTTCTACCAAAGGTAAGGGTGCTAATATTTCTCCTGCAATAACACCTGTAGATTTTGCATCTCCTAAACCTGTGTTGCCTTCGGGCCCTGAATCTGTGTCGGGAGAAGGTAATGCCCTATCTCTTATTTTGGAGTCTCTACGTACTCTAGAGACCAAAGTGAAAACCTTGGAAACTGGCTCAGTGCAAGTGCGTGATCGTGCCCCTAGTGTTGTGGAGGGGGCGTCAGATCGGCCCCATAATGCTTCTTGGCCTAGACCGCTATCGGACTCCCAGGAATCAGGGAGGGGATATGTCGAAAGCCGCAAGAGGGTTACGGGGGCTCCCCACCGATCTGGCGTCCCTTCGGCAGGCCTTGTTGCAAAGTCCCAGGCTGTCAAGGAGCGCGCACAGGCGCGTATCCTTAAGGACTGCTTTTCGTCCTCCGAAGCGTCCTCCCCGCGCAAGGGGTGGAGCGCTCGGAGAGACTCTCGTCCACTGAAATGGACGTTTCGTGTTGAGGACGCTTCACGTCCTTTATTGCCACTTTCTTCGGACGCTTATGACGCTTTTCTGCCTCAGAAGAGAGGTAAAATCTCATCCGACGAGGACGCTGGGTTGCGCGCACAGGCGCGTATCCCTGAGAAGCAGGTAGCTGTACCTGTGAGAAGGAAGGAGGCGTCCCCTCGCCCCTCGTCTTCTCGCAGGATCAGCCCTGCTCCCTCTGTTCGTTCCTCTCCAACGAAGAACATTCTTTTTTCCCTTCAGGACCAGCTATCAACGCTTATGGCTCAGAGGACTCGCCCAGCAGCAGTCGAGCCTAAGCGGAGGAAGGACCTTAGGCTGCCCGTCAAGAGGATGAAGCAGTCTCCTTCTCCCTCTCCTCGCTCGTCTCTTTCGCCGATTGCATCTCCTTCGGCGATTCGCCGATCTTGTTCGCCCGCTAAGAAGACGGGTCGTCAGGACGCTTTCGTTCCCTCTCGACGTCATGGGCAGACTGCTTGCCGTGATTCTCGGGAGGACGCTCAGGACGCTTTTGAGTGCGCTCAGGACACTTTTGAAGACGCTCGGCAGGACGCTTTTCAGGACGCTTCGGGGGACTCCGGCCAAGAAGAAGACGTACACCAGGACGCTGGGTTGCGCGCACAGGCGCGTATCCCTGAGAAAAGTCTACCTTTTCGTTGAGGAAACGTAAGGACGCTTCTCTTGGAAGTGAGGCTGCCTCGGTCATCGCTAAGGACGCTCATCGCCATCAGGACGCTCTGCCTCCTTCGAGCGGTAAACGCCACAAAGAAGATAGCCTAGATAAGGCTTCTACCTGTAAACATCGGGGGTCTTTGATTAAGGCAAGACCCGATAGACGTACGCCCTCTCCGGAGAGGCGGTCTCCTCTTCCGATTAGGGAAGAAGGAGAGTTGAGTAGTCCTGCTGACTCTGTTGAAGAGGAACCTTCTGCTGCCTCTTCAATCTCGGACTATAAAGTTCTTGTGCGGCTGTTGCGCTCGTCCTTCGGGGACAAGTTCCAGCCTGCAGCTCCCAAGTCTCCTCCTTCGCAGTTTTCATCCTCTAAGACATGTAAGACCCCGGAGTTTGTCGAAATGAAGACTTCGGGGGCCTTCAAGAAACTCCAAGACTGGATGGAACGAAGGAAGGATCAAGGCAAGACAACTTTCGCCCTTCCTCCCGCTAGACTCAGCGGTAAAGGAGGTATGTGGTATGAAACCAAAGGAGACGTGGGTGTGAGAATCCCTTCTTCAGCTCAAGGGGATTTCTCCAGCTTGGTGGATTCTCAGAGGAGGTCCCTTTTATCCACTGCTAAAGTGACCTGGACCCCTACGGAGACGGACCATCATTTGAAGGGGCTGCTGCGGACTCTTGAAGTCTTCAACTTCCTGGACTGGTGCTTGGGAGTTCTAGATCTGCAATCGAGAAGCCCAGAGTCTCTCAGTCTGGGGGAGCTGTCCAGCGTGCTATCATGCATGGACAAGGCCATCAGGGATGGTTCAGAGGAGCTGGTCTCTCATTTTGGGACTGCCTTCTTGAAGAAGAGAGCTTTGCTGTGCAATTTTACGGCTAGACGGCTAGATCAGTTACTCCAGCTCAGAAAGCGGAGCTGCTCTTTTCTCCTCTTACGAGCCATCTCTTCCCCCAGACTTTGGTTAAGGACCTGGCAGGCAGTTTGCAAGAAAAGGCAACGCAGGACCTCTTAGCCCAGTCCTCGAGACGTCTGGCAGTTCCTTCCACTTCTTCGGCTTTTGTACGACCGCCGAAGAAGGTTAAGCCCTTTCGTGGGGCTCCTCCCTCGAGAGCAGCTCCTCGAGGGAGAGGGCTTGCAAGAGGAAGAGCTTCCTTCAAACCCAAGCCATCCAAGTGAGACGCATGTCCTTCAGACACCAGTCGGAGCCAGACTGAAGTTCTTTGCGGGAGCATGGAGAGAGAGAGACACGGACCCTTGGTCCCTCAAGATCGTGGAGCAGGGGTACAAGATCCCCTTTTTAGATCTTCCTCCTCTTTCTACGACTCCCAGAGACCTTTCTCCATCCTATCTGGGAGAAAAGAAACAAGTGTTGTTCGATCTTCTACAACAAATGATCGAAAAAAGAGCGGTGGAACAAGTCGCGGACCTGGGGTCTCCAGGTTTTTACAACAGGATTTTCCTAGTACCGAAGCAGTCGTCAGGTTGGCGTCCAGTCCTAGATGTAAGCAGGCTCAATCTTTTCGTGGAAAAGACCAAATTCACGATGGAGACGCCTCATTCTGTTCTGGGAGCCTTGAGACCGGGCGACTGGATGGTGTCCTTAGACCTGCAGGACGCATACTTTCACATCCCGATCCACCCTCTTACAAGAAAGTACCTAAGATTCGTCTTGGGCAAAAAAGTGTGGCAGTTCAGAGCTCTTTGTTTCGGCCTGACCACGGGTCCAATGGTGTTCACCGTCGTCATGAAAAATGTGGCGAGGTGGCTACACTCTTCAGGGATAAGAGTTTCCCTTTACCTCGACGACTGGCTTATTAGAGCTTCGTCGAGAGAAAAGTGTCTGAAGGACTTGCAGTTCACGTTAGCCCTAGCTAAGTGTCTGGGACTTCTTGTCAACCTCGAAAAGTCGCATCTGACCCCGACACAGTCCATCGTGTATCTGGGGATTCAGATGGATTCAGTGGCTTTTTGAGCGTTTCCGTCCCAGGAACGTCAGCGGCTAGGATTAGAGAAGATCTCGGCCTTCTTGGGGAAAGAAACTTGCTCGGCGAGGGAATGGATGAGTCTGCTGGGCACCATTTCCTCGCTAGAAAGGTTTGTTTCCTTGGGAAGACTGCACCTCAGGCCTCTCCAGTTTTTCCTTGCGGACGAATGGAAGGCCAAGGACGATCTCAATGCGATCTTGAGAATATCACATCCAATAAAGAGCCATCTAAGATGGTGGTTCGATCCACAGAAGCTACAGGAGGGCTTGTCCCTAAGTCTTCTGAGCCCCGACCTAGTGTTGTTCTCAGACGCTTCCATCGCGGGCTGGGGAGCAACACTAGGAGGGGAGGAAGTGTCAGGCTCCTGGAGAGGGGAACAGGCAGCCTGGCACATAAATGTCAAAGAGCTAGCAGCGATCTTTCTGTCTCTGCAGTTCTTCGAAGGGAGTTTGACGAACAAGATCGTTCAAGTAAACTCCGACATTACCACAGCACTTGCTTATTTAACGAATCAGGGAGGAACACACTCCAGGATTTTGTTTCACCTGGCGAAAGGAACATCACTCTCCTCACCAGGTTTGTACAAGGGGAAAGGAATGTGAGGGCAGATCTTCTAAGCAGAAGAGACCAAGTCCTTCCCACAGAATGGACTCTCCATTCAGAAGTTTGCGGGAGACTGTGGAGCCTCTGGGGAAGACCAAATCTAGATCTGTTTGCGACCCATTGGAACGCAGGACTGGAGAACTACTGCTCACCGATTTTCAGATCCGAGGGCAGTAGCAGTAGCAGTAGACGGTCTTCTTCTGGGCTGGTCGGGAATCAACGGGTATGCTTTTCCCCATTCAAGATCGTAGGGGAAGTAGTAAGGAAGTTTGCCTCCTCGGAAGGAGCAAAACTGACTCTGATAGCCCCGTTCTGGCCAGCTCAAGATTGGTTCACAGAGGTGCTGGAATGGATGATGGATTTTCCCAGGTCGCTTCCACTCAGGAGCGATCTTCTCAGACAGCCCCACTTCGACAGATTCCACAAAAACCTCCCCGCTCTCAGTCTGACTGCCTTCAGACTATCGAAGGACTCGTCAGAGCGAGGGGTTTTTCACGCAAAGCTGCAAAGGCTATTGCAAGAGCTAGGAGATCCTCAACTTTGCGCGTCTACCAGTCGAAGTGGGAGGTGTTTAGAAGATGGCGCAAGGCTCAGAAGGTATCCTCTTCCAGTACCTCTGTAACAGATATCGCCGACTTCCTCCTTTACTTGAGGGAGAAGTGTAAGCTTGCTGTCTCCACTATTAAAGGGTATAGAAGTATGCTTGCCGCTGTTTTCAGGCATAGAGGCCTGAATATTTCAGAAAACAGACACCTTCACGATCTTATCAGGTCTTTTGAGACTTCTAAATCCAAGACTGCTAGACCACCCAGTTGGAACTTGGATGTGGTCCTAAGATTCTTAATGTCAAGCAAGTTCGAACCTCCGCATACAGCCTCCTTTAGAGACTTAACCAACAAGTCTTTGTTCCTCTTCGCTCTTGCTTCAGCCAAAAGGGTAAGCGAACTGCAAGCTTTGGAAGACAAAGTTGGGTTTAAGAAGGACTCAACAATTTGCTCCTTCAAACCCCTTTTCCTGGAGAAGAATGAGAACCCTTCCAAACCATGACCAAGAAGTTTTGAAGTCAAGGGACTTTCCTCGATTACAGGGCAAGAATTGGAGAGGACCCTGTGTCTGGTCAGAAGCCTCAAATTCTACCTCGAGAGGAAGAGGCAACTAGGAGGTAATACGGAGAGTCTCTGGTGCTCGGTCAGAGATCCGGAGAGAGCCATTTCAAAGAACGCACAAGCTTTCTTCGTCAAGGACATTATTATAGAAGCGCATCTTTCCTGTGAGGACGAGCACCTCAAGCTCCTAAGAGTGAAAGCGCATGAGGTGAGAGCCATAGCGACCTCTTTGGCTTTTCACAAGAACATGTCTCTCCAAACTCTGGCCGAGTCTACCTACTGGAGGTGTAACTCGGTGTTTGCATCACATTACCTGAGAGACGTGCGTGTAACTTATGAGAAGTGCTTTTCACTTGGAGCATACGTATCTGCAGATTCGTTGCTGGGACAGGGAGCTGAAGCTAATCCTATTTAGTTTAGTTTATTGTTAGGTATTTTAATGGTTTGTGGTGTATTTTTTATGGTTGATTGGAAGAGGGTATTGGAAGTTTACCCCTTTCAAATCTTAGCTCTAACAGTGTTAGGGTGGTCAGGTGGTCAGGATTGGCTGTTGTGTTCCTTGTTTGTGTTTTGATACCTAAAGCTCTGTCAAGTAAGAGGGCTAGTCCCCATTGATATGATACAGGTTAAGGCTCTGTCATGTAAGTGGGTCAGCCCCCATTGACACGATCCAATAAAAGGCTCTGTCAAGTAAGTGGGCCAGTTCCCATTGACACGATCCAGAAGGGCTATCGGTCATAGGTCTCAACCTCGCTGAAGCTCTTGAGGCAAGCAGACTCATAGACAGTATCCATGAAGTCTTCTGCCCATTCAGGTAAGAACCAAGGTTTTTTTTATAACCTACAACATATGTTGTTTCCTATTTGTTAAATATGGTATTTAGCTGTCTCTTACCCTCCACCAAGGGTGCCAATCAGCTAAGTATATATCTGCCGGGGAAGTTACATGTACAAAAATGATATTGTTATGATACAATAAAGTTTTGTACATACTTACCCGGCAGATATATATGATTAATGGCCTGCCCAGCCTCCCCTCAGGAGACAGGTGGAAGAGAAAATCTGATTAGAAAACGGGAATGGTTCCTAGTCCCGCCACCCAGCGGCGGGAATGGTAGATCACCTGACCTACCTGTTGCGTGTGCCGCGAGTTTTGAATTCTGTCGGGAACGTCGGAGACTATAGCTAAGTATATATCTGCGGGTAAGTATGTACAAAACTTTATTGTATCATAACAATATCATTTTTGTACATGCAACTTCCCTGGCAGATGTATACTTAGCTATAGTCTCCGACGTCCCCGACAGAATTTCAAATTTCGCGGCACACGCTACAGGTAGGTCAGGTGATCTACCCTCCCGCCGCTGGGTGGCAGGACTAGGAACCATTCCCGTTTCCTAATCAGATTTTCTCTGTCGCCGGTTCCAATAACACTCGTTGTTGGTTCCTCCTGATTTGGATTTCGGTTTTCGCTTGCTGTGGATCTTTTGACTGTCTTTTGGTGACGTATTGGATCGTTGGCTTGGCATACACTTTTGTTTACTTTTTATTTGGATTTCCTTTTTATGATTCTCTAATGCGTCAGACGCTTTTACTGTTTTTAAGATATGGGTGATGAATGTGTGATGTAAGACTACCGAAGGGTTCGGTAGATCCTCGCACTGTAGAAGAGTAATTTAATTTTGGTTTTTTCAAAGGAACTACCACTCTGTTGTAAGACTGTATGCAGTTACTGAATGACAGTCATTAACACGAAACTTTTGACATGAAGATATGATGAGAATCCTTAAGAGAACCTTCATTGTTGAAGTTTGTTTTGTAGTTCTATAGATCACTTATTAATGAATTGTCTATTAATAGTCCTTGTACTGAATGTGAGATTTTGAATGAGGAAGAAGTCTCTTTCTTCTTCTTTGAGGAAGTTAGAGAAGAACAGAGTTAGGAAAGCTTTGTCTAGGAACTCCAGTAGTTCTCGTACTAACGAGCTAGTTGAGGAGGCTTTAGAACCTAACCCTAATGTAGTTGTTGCAACCTCTCCTCCATTTTCAGCCCCTTCTCCCTTCTTCGAACCTGCGGATTCTTCTTCGAGTTGAAGCGCCTCAGCGGAGTGGCTGGTTGGTCCCGTTGCTGAATAATAACTGGTTCCATGCAACGTAAAAGTACCATACAAACAAACAAACGAAGTGAGTTTGATTTATGTATTTCTGGCATGAAAACTGAGAGATTCGCAGGATGGAATTGCAGTTGCTTGCAATGGAAGGTAAGAGTGCTGAGGGAAGTTTTTTGTGCAGTGTTCCCAGTGTAGTGGAGGGGGCGTATGACTGGCTCCGCATTGCTCCTAGGCCTAGACCTCTTCCAAACTCCCAGGACCAGGGGAGGAGGAATGTCGACAGCCGTAAGGAGGATGTAGAGCATCCCCAACGGTCAGGCGTCCCTTCGGCCAGGCTCTGTTGTCTCGACCCAGACTGCCATGGATTGCCACAGAAAAGGCATCCTGAGGAAGTGCTTTTCTTCTTCCGATTCGGCTTCTCCAGGCCGCGAGACGCTTCTCTCCTCACAGGCGCGCCTCTCCTAGCAGGCGCTCTTCTCCTGGTAGGCGTTTCTCGTCCAGGCACCCTCCGTTGGAAGGAGGATTCTCCCTTCCAGGATCCCAACGCATCATAGGCGCTCTTCTCCTCACATCAGGCACTCGTCTTCTAGCAAGCTCCTCTCTTCTGACAGGCGCCAGGATCCCAGCAGGATCCTTTCTCCTGCTAGGCGCTCTTCAGTGTACAGAAGCGCCTCTCCTGACAGGTGCCAGGATCCCAGCAGGATCCTTTCTCCGGCTAGGCGCTCTCCAGTGAATAGAAGCTCCTCTCCTGGCTGGTGCCAGCCTAGCAGCAAGCACCTCCTGCCAGGATCTCTCCAGTGGCCAGGCGCCAGGCTAGCAGCAGGCGCCTTTCTCCTGGCAGGCGCCTTACTCCTACCAGGCACTCTTCAGTGTACAGAAGCGCCTCTCCTGACAGGCGCCAGGATCCCAGCAGGATCCTTTCTCCTGCTAGGTGCTCTTCAGTAGACAGAAGCGCTTCTCCTAGCAGGCGCTCAGCGCCAGCCAGGCACGCGGCGCCAGCCGGGCGCTTTTCTCCTTGCAGGCCGATTCGCCTGAGGAGTCGCCTTTTTTTGACAGGAAGCTTAGCAGACGCTTTTTCTCCTGGCAGGCTCTCTTCTTCAGGCAGGTGCCTTACTCTTGGTAGGCGCCCTTCTTTGGACAGAAAAGCATCTACTACGTGGAGGACTGCGCGGCCGGGTGGGGATCTTCGGGTCCTACGTGGCGTAAGCCCAGTCATTGAGGAGGGATCCTGCCCCATCCTCGATTTCTACGGGAATCGAGAGAACCACCAACCGATGATCGTCAGACGAATTCGGTGGGGGTATCGCCGAGTGCTTTAGATTCTTCGGAATTTCTAGCACTTGCAGTGTTCGAGTTTTTTACAATCTCTTAACACTTAAGCGAAACCATGGTCCAAAAGAGCTAGACGAGAATCCCCGATAATTATTACGATATTCGGGAACCTCGCCAAATGCTCGAATTCTTGGAATAGGTTCTGTCATGTAATTGGGTTGGCCCCCATTGACAAGATCCAAAAGGTTCTGTCATGTAAGTGGGTAAGACCCCATTGACAAGACACATCCAGGAGAACACTTTGCCTTCTTTTGCTTGAAAGCTAAGACCTTCAGAGCTTCCTTTTCCCCTTTAACTTTCAAAGTCCTGCATTTCCTTGCTTCCATTTGGCATCAATCCACTGAAGTAGAGTCACCTCTTTGTCTAAGCATCTTAAGTGAGACTCGAGTTCTAGTGGGGCCAACTGTAGTCTTGCGCTAGATTTACAGCTTTCAGAGCTTCAAGCTAAGAACTCTCCTGGTGTTGAGTTCACCTGGCACCAACTACTGCCTGGCACCAACCATGGAGTTTCCAGTGCCCAGAGTGTCCTGCTCTCCTGGCTTTCAGCTTGCCATGTGCCAGTTACAGTCCTGCTCCTAATGTTGAGCTCCCAGTACCCCGAGCTTCTAGCTTGCTCGACACCCAGCTCGTCTGGTGCCAGGTTTTCAGCTTGGAGTGATCTGAGATTCTTGCTTCCCGGGGGTCGAGTCATTTGGCACCAGCCTTTGAGTTTTCAGTGCCTATAGCTTCCAACACTCCTGGCACCAGCTACAGCCTAGCTTCTGCTATAGAGCTCCCGGCACCCGAGGAGCTCCAAGCTGCTTGCATGCCTGGCATCCATTTTCCCTGAGGCCATCTCTAGTCTAGCTTCAACTTGAGAACTCTCAGGGCCCTGAGGAGTTCCAAGCTTCTTGCTTGCCTGGTGTCCATCTATCTGGTTTAGTGCTCTCAAATCCCAGAGCTTCCAACTCTCCTGGTGCCAGCTATAGTCTAGCATTAGTTTTACATCTCCCAGCAACCCTAGGAGCTCCAAGCTTGCCTAGTGTCCAGCTGGTGTCAGGTTTAGAGCTTCCAGTGTCTGCAAGGTCCCAACAGCTTGCTTGGCATCTTCTTCAACTTGGTGCCAGAAACATTGTGTCTAAAATTAAATACCCTAGTGTTGCAACTGGCTCATCATTGTGGGAGGAAGCATAGGACTTTCTCCTATTTTTTCACTTTCTAGTAATGTACAGATTTTTAGGGAGGCCCGGGGGTATTATGTACCTGGAGCATTCATCACTCTTGGTGGATGGTTTGTGGTTTTATTTAAGTGTAGGTTAGTGTTGTCTGGTTGGATTTATTTTGGTGCTGTGCCCAGGGCAAGGGCCGGCATCAATCATGCTTTGCTAGCGAGCAAAGTACTACCTTCACTGCAAAATATCCACTAAGTAGGAGGTGACCCTTGGCTATACATACAGTCACACCACTATGAATTAAGATGAGCACCAACTACAGGCATTATCCACCTGCAGTGGCTCTCTTAACTAATGGGAAGCGACTGTTTTTCCAATGTGGCCAACTTTTCTATTTCAAATTCATTACATTTGGAAATGTTTAGGAGTAGAATATGTCCGTAATATCACCTCGTTCAATAAGGAATCAGCTATGTAATTACTTGGTAAATTACTTATATAAAAATTACTATATAAAAATGACATTTTTATTATGAAATAGTTTTATATATTGCAATACATTCCTTGAACACCTGAATTAGCCCTGGTCACCTGACCAGCCCGAACATAACCCCACATATTTACCCAAACTGTGGAAAAATTTTCAACTGTTAGCATTACCAATGCTACAGGTAGTGGAAAATTTTTCAACTGTTAGCATTACCAATGCTACAGGTAGACACTGTTTACTGAGTTATACTTGCCTACTGTTGGCAACACTGCTGCCAGAAACCGGCTGGCAGAGGGTTCCCCCCTTCAATCGCTTCTTGTTCACTCGCCTGACAGGACGCATCCTGTTGCAAGTGTTTTTGGGTATGGATCTGTTGTTGACGCCCTTGATTTCATTTTGATTTACGTTTTGGACTACTTCTTTGGAATTCTGCTGTTTTAAGACGTTGACGGACTCAGCCTGGATTATGGATTCATCAACCAAGGACACCTTTTCAGCCATTCCTTTGAAACCAGCCCCTTCTACATCATTATCAGAGCAGCCCGGCAATGATGACGTGGGAGCACTCCAGTCCTATTTGGTCTGCAAATGAAGGATGAGTACACTCAGACACGATTAACATTCTATGTGTATTAGTTGTAGAAAGGTACAGTGTAGCTTTAATCAAAGATGTGATGAATGTAGGGACTGGTCAGCAGACCAGATGGAAGGCTATTTAAAACATAGGAAGGCACTAGTAGCCAAAAGCAAGAGTAGGATAGCTACTGAGCCAAAGAAGGAAGAAACAGAGGATCTAGAGTCAGTACTTTTCAGAAAACTAGAGGATAGGCTGTCTCCAAGCATGACTAGTCTATTCACAAATTTAATGGCAAAATTTGAATGAAGACAGAGATTTCAGCAATAGGGAAACAATTACTAATCGTTCTCTTTCAGCTCCCCTGCCTTTTCCAGAACCAGCCCTAACAGGTACCAAGGGTCATTGAGAACCACAAACCTAGAGGGTAGGATCTGCCTACCCCCCCGGCACGGAGCAGGCAGTGTCAGTAGCCAAATTCCCCTTTCCCCCCAAAAGTGTAACTGGTAAAAGCAATTTAGTATTAGGTGAGACTAAGACAGTTAGGGACCCTAAGCTAGAGGTATTAGAGGAGAAGTTGCAAGGGCAGCTTCCCTTGGGTTTGGATTTCAACCCGGGTAGATCTGGGTCCCCTTTGGATCCCTTGGAATTTTTGTTCCCCTCCGCTAGTATGCCACGCTTTAAGTCTGCTAAGTCTTCCATAGATTTAGTAGCGTCGAAGGTTCCTCTTCCTTCTAGGGTTAATTCGGAGGGCCTGTCGGGTGAGAGCTCTTTGGAGAATATCTTGTTTAATTTGGCGGAGTATAATGCCAATAGGTTGGGCCTTTCTCAAGGGTGCAGACTGTTAGTCAGACAGTGCTTTCATCCTGGGGTTACTAACATTCGGGACCATGTTCTTAGGAATTTCCCCAAATTTACCAAAGAAATTTGTCTGGATTACCTAGGGGGGAGTGAATCGGTGTATTTTCTGTCCCTTAAAAGGATGGCTTTGTCTCCTCCTTTCTCCTTCACTTTGTCTTCACTGTTTCCACCTGTCTTAAGACGTTTCTACTCATTCTTTACCTACTAAAACGGCTTCGCAGGGCTTGTCTCTTTCTTCCTTCTTGAGTCACACTTTGGTGCCTCTTTCGGTGCCTCAGTTGGTATGTTCTCAGGCATCTCCCACAGGTGTGCCTCCAGGGATATTTTTTTTTTCAGGACAAGTTTTGTCTCGACTTTTCAGTATTCTGCGTGCGGAAGGGGACTTGGTCATGAGGTCTGGTTCAAACCAGCTGGCAGGTTTGAGCAACAAGTTGTTGGGGATGGATCAGGTGCTGTCGGCACCTTTAAGAGAAGCAAGTCAGATCCCCCCAAGCATGCTGTCCGCAACGTTTCCCTGCCTTCCAGGATGGACGTTAATAGGCATGGTTTAGTCACGTCGGTTGCAGTAGATTGGAGTCTGTCTTTAACTACTTCATTCAGTGTGGGTCCAACTTCTGCAATCGGGGTTCAGTGGTTGTTCCGAATGTGATGTTTTCATTCACTCCTCCTATGGTTTTCTCTTTCTCAGGATAGTACAGGTTCTTTAGCTAAGGGTTATGGTGTTGGTTCGGGTTCGGTTTTGGTATCGGGTCTGTCAGGGGTGGGGACTCCCTTTTCTTCTTTTGATGTTTGCTGTTGCAGGTGTCTGGCCTTCCAGTACAATGACCTTTCCGTGTGGTACAGGTATTGCGGCTTCTCTGCTCCTAAGTTCTCTCTCTTAAGTTCGGGTGCGGTTTTTCCTTTAGTTTTAGGTTCGTCTACGGCTGGCACAGGTTACGTTTCAGGGATGGTGGGGTTGCACAACCAAGTTTGTTTAACGCAGGTAGGATGGTACCAGGTATGCTGGTTCGGGTGTGCCGCTACCTTTTGTTGACAGTTCAGCAGGTTGGGGTGTTACGGCAGTGCTCAGGGAGAGTAAAGGTTTTGCGCAACCTTTTGTGGTTGGCTCAGGGCTGTCACTGGGAACTCTAGGTAGGGAAGATAAGGTTACGGAGGTTTGGGGTTCCCCTTCTTCGGGGTTAGGTAATCCGGGAGTTCGTACTGACTCTTTCTCTGCTCCATTATGATCGGATGACATAGACAAGGAAGTCTCCATTGAGGACGAAGGTCCAGGGTCAGAGTTGGGTGTTCCCCTTGTGGGTGAAAGTGACTATAAAAGAATAGTCGAGTTCATTCATTACAGGTTCCTGCAGTCCAAGGTTTTGGAAGATCCAGTGAAACCTAACTAGGCGATGTTTTCGAAGAATTATACATACTCGACCAAGCCTATGGTTCTCCATTTATCTTGTAATCTGCCTTGGTTCGGTCGGGTGGAACAGGCATTGAGGGAGGCGGATGCTCGGTCATACCTTTGCAAGGTAAGTGCTCAGCTTCACAACCTCATAATAGGCCACCTAAGAAGGTGCGTTTTTTGGCTAAGGCTTCTTCGGGTCCTTCCAAACCTTCTTCAGGAAAGAAGGGTTTTCGAAAATAGGGGACATTACCCTCGTTGATACCAGTGGGGGGTTGTCTGTTCCACTTTGTGGACACCTGGGAGAACTGGGGTGTGGAGAGAGTTGGATAGTGGAAGTGTTGAGGAAGGGGTAAAGGATCCCTTTTCTTTCTGTTCCTCCACTGTCTGATTCCCCGATTCATCTTCCCAGCTATTCCCCATTGTCCATCAAAGGAATAGCCTTGGCTTCAGAGATTCGATCCTTGTTGAACAAGGAAGTGATAGACCCTGCTCCCCCTTCTTGGGGTTTCTACAGTCAAATCTTTGTGACCGCCAAAGCGGGTACTTGGAGACCCATTATAGACCTTTTGAGTCTCAACTATTTAGTCGTAGCTACAAAATTTCACATGGAAACCTCTCAAGCGGTGCCGAGATCAGTCTGGAGAGACGACTGGATGATTTCGGTGGATCTCAAGGATGCCTGTCTCCAGGTTCCGATACATAAGGAATCTTGGAGCTTCCTTTGTTTCTTGGGTCCATCCGGAACCTTCCAGTTCCAAAGTCCTTTGCTTCAGACTGACCACGGCACCTTAGGTGTTTACAAGGGTGATGTTTCCGATTTCCTCTATCATGCATCGTCGGGCTTCCACATGAAGAGGTACCTGGATGATTGGTTAATCCATGCTTCCTCCAAGGAAGAAGCTATAAAAGCGAGAGATCTAGATATTTGTCGGACCTTGGGGATCCAGATCGATTTGGAAAAGAGCTCCCTTTCCCCTTAAGTAAAGACGTTTCTGGGCACAGTAATTCACATGCGTCATTTGAGGGCTATTCTGACCCAAGACAGAGTTCTGACCGTCTTGAGCCAGGTGGAGAACTTTTTGTCGGATCGAGCTCAACCAGTGAGCGAGTGAAGAATTTTATTAGGAAGGACGTCATTTCTGTCCCTTCTGATTCCAGGTTCTTGTCTCTGGATGCGCTGTCTGCAGGTATGTCTCAGGAATCGCTGGGACTTTCGGGAAGAGAGTGCAGTGATAGTCTGAGACGATTCCTGCCTTGAAGATCTTCTGTGGTGGTCAGAAAAAAGTCATTTGACCATGAGAGTAAGTCTAGCCCTCCCGATTCCTGACGTTCTTGTGTATACAGATGCCTCAGATCAGGGTTGGTTGGGTTGCAACCCTGTGGGAAACTCAGGTCGAGGGCCTTTAGAGGGTTCGGGACCGAGAGAAGTCAATCAATTTCCAAGAACGAAGAGAAAAGCGCCTCAGTGGCGTGGTTGGGTTGGTGTTTGCTTCTCACCTCAGTGGTCGCGGGTTCGATTCTCGGCCATTCCATTGAGGAGTGAGAGATGTGTATTTCTGGTGATAAAAGTTCACTCTCGACGTGGTTCGGAAGTCACGTAAAGCCGTTGGTCCCATTGCTGAATAACCACTGGTTCCATGCAACGTAAAAACACCATACAGACAAACAAACAAATAAACAAACAAACAAGAACGAAGAGAGGTAGAAGAGGCTCGAAAGCTGTTTGTATATCTGGTAAAGGGAAAGGTTGTAGCACTCTTTTCGGACAGCACTATGGCCTTCGCATACCTCAAGAAGGAAAGAGGTACAAGATCATCGACCCTGAATCTTGTCGCTCAGAGGAATCTCCTCTGGTGTGAGAGCCACGATGTTACACTTCTTCCTCAGTTTGTTGCAGGGAAACTCAATGTGTTGGCAGATGCTTTGAGTCGATCGCAGGAGGTCCGTGGGAGCGAGTGGACATTGGCACAGGAGGAAGTGCCGATCTTGTTAAGGAGGTGGCTGGCTACTGTGGACCAGTTCGCCACCAGGTTGAATTATCACCTTCCAGTTTACTTCTTGCTGGTAGCAGACCCCATGTTCTGCAGGACAGATGTTATGCTACACACTTGGTACAATTTTAAGTGTATGCCTTCCCTCCTTTTGGCATGATACACCAAGTACTGATAAAGCTGAGGAACTGCAGGAACACTCATGGCCTCAGAGACCCTGGTTCCTGGACCTCCTAGAAATGTCCTAAACAATGGTCCTTCTCCTGCAAAGGAGGAATCTACTCAGATAGCCGCACTTTCGTTATTTCCACAAGAACATTTGTATGCTGAATCTAGTTGCCTGGAGACTGTAACACCGGTCTCTCCAAGGCAGTGGCTTGACAACTCTCCTTTTGCGTAAGAAAGTCGACCAGCAAATTATATCAAGTCAGATGGGGTGGTGTATCGCAGGTGGTGTAGGAAAGAAGGGTACAGTATTTTTTGTCCTACTATAGTGAAGGTGGCTGATTTCCTATTGTTCCTCAGGAAATCTATGGATTTATCCAATTTGACGATTGGAGGATATAAGGATATGTCTATGCTCGCAAGTACCCTTAGATTCCATCTTCTGGAACTCTCTAGTAATAGGGTTTTGCATGACCTGTGCCTACTGTGTTTTAGGCATCCTGTGAAATTTTAATTCTTTTTGCTACCAAGTGGGAAATTATTAGCTGTGTAATTACCTGGTAAGTATATATATATATATATATAAAACTTAATTTTATTATAAAGATGTAATTTTTCGACAATAACCAAGACACTTGACAGATAATATGTGAGTCAATAATGTATTGAATGCCGATTTGTTGATTCTGTGTTATGTAAACTAATGACATTTTTATACTTCTTTATTTGGTGCTGTTGAGCTGTAATTTACCGCATATTGTTGAAGTTTCATTTCAACATAATGCTGGCTGATTGCATTGTCCTTGTCTGTGGTTGGTGACAAGTTTTTAAAGATATGAAACAGTTATGGATGGATTATAGTGTTTCTGGGGCTTAGAAAATAGAAAATACCTTGTGTTACATATTCCTGCCACAGAAATAAATGTTATAAATCCTATTAATTTTAGATGTGCATGTTTTGTAATATAATTTCACTATCAAAGTAGTTATTTAGTTTTTTTGCCAAAAATGTTAAGAGAATTTTTATTAACTTCTTTTTTATCCTTTTTATAGGATGTGTTGGAAATTGAAGAATACCACATCCACACCCAACAAAGGCAGAAGAGGCTCGTTGGAAGCCTTGTTCTGTACTCCATTGTTTTCTACTTGGTAGCTGCAGTTGTATTTTACTTTTATTACTTCCCTCCTACACTTCAAGAGCAGTTGCTGTATGCTACACCTTTTATTGTCTTCCCTTTAGTGTAAGTATTCTGGTTAATTCCTACATAATATATACACCCACAGTCCTTTACATTAGGAATTACTTTCGGCAAAGCTGGAAAAACACTTGATCAAGGTAGTTAGTCAGTGTAAGCGTTCCAGTTTGCTTTTGGCTGTCTAAGCGATGCAGACATGTCTTCTTGAGCTCTTGCCTGACTGTCGTTAAACTCAGTTTTTCCATTGGTATCTTTTCTTACTTTTTTATATACACTTTTTTGTATACTGAATATAGACAAACCCATGATTTGTGATAGCATTGCAGGCCGCTGCCTTTGCCCAGCATTTGTATCTCGGGGCCAGCAGTCAAAGACATAACATTTGCCCTCTATCACATCTTCACTCCCTCTGCTTGTAAACACACAACAACATATCTTGCTGCATGCGCAGTTGAGAGTTTTGTACATGCAACTTCCCCGGCAGATATATACTTAGCTATAGTCTCTGACGTCCCGACAGAATTCAAAACTCGCGGCACACGCGACAGGTAGGTCAGGTGACCAGCCCACTCCCGCCGCTGGGTGGCGGGAATAGGAACCATTCCCGTTTTCTAACCAGAATTTTTCTGTTGCCGGTAGCAACAACACCGTTGTTGGTACCTCCTGCTTTGGAATTCTTTTCTCGTTGGCCGAGGATTATCTGTTTGACCTTTGGTGATGTACATTGATCTTTGGCTTTGGCATACGCTTATCGTGGACCGTTTTTTGGATTTTGGTTTGGATACTCTTTAAAATGTCTGACGTGGTACCTGTATTTAGAGTGTGTACGAAAGAAGAATGTAAGGTGAGGCTACCGAAAGCATCGGTGGATCCTCACACGGTCTGTAAAAAATGTAGGGGGAATGATTGTTCTGCAACTAACACCTGTCTGGAATGTGAGGGTTTAACGGAAGTGGAATGGAAGACCTTGGCTTCTTATGTAAGGAAACTTGAGAAAGATAGAGTTAGGAGGGCTTCCATCAGAAGCTCAAGTAGATCCTGCTCTATTGAGCAGGAAGTAGCTCCTAACTCTTCTGTTAATTCACCTGCTCATAGTTTGGTTTCAGCCCCTTCCCCCAGCAGCGAACCTGTAGATGCGTCTACGGAAATGGCTGCAATGAGAGCCTCAATAATCAACTTGAAATCGCAACTGCAAGCATGAATGATACAGGTAAGCGCAGTGATGTGTGCAGTGATTTGTGCAGTGTCCCCAGTGAAGTGAAGGGGGCGTCTGACCGACTCCGCATTGCTCCTAGGCCTAGACCTCTTTCAGACTCCCATGACCAAGGGAGGAGGAATGTCGAAAGCCGCAAGGGGGATGTAGAGTATTCCCAACGGTCAGGCGTCCCTTCGGCAGATCCTGTAGCCGCTTCCCAGGCTGCCAAGGACAGCTACTGCAAAAGCGTCCTCATGAAAGTGCTTTTCGGACTCAGACTCTTCGTCCCCAAGAAGAGGATGGAGTTCTGCCTCTAAGTCGTGTCCTCTTAAGAGAACCTGGAAAACGCCAGCAAACGAAGCGTTGCATTCCAGTCCTGAACCTTTTCCGGAGTATTCTCCTGCTCGTAATAAGAGAGCTACGAGATCTCCTGACTCTTCTCCGGAAGGTTTCGCACACAAGACGAAGGAAGTCTTGGTAGGACTCCAGCAGCAGTTGTCTGCCTTAGTAGGAGTTCTTTCTGAAGGCTCTTCTAGGAAGAAAGACGTTTCTCTTCCCATCAAGAGTTCTGTTAGGAGAGCCTCAGAGAGTAGGCGCCCTGGCGTTAGCAGACGCTCCTCGCCTGAAAGGTTTTCGTCCCCAGCGAGACCTTCTTCAGTTGGATATGACAGGACTCGTGTGTCCTCTCCTTCTAAGATCGCTAATCGGAAACTCCCTACGAGCAAGAGTTCTCCCAGGAGTTTTTCTAGAGGCGATTACACCTCTCATGGCAAGTATCAGGAGCCTGATTCGCAGATTTCTCGTGAGAGAATTCGTTCGGCTAAGAGCTCCGGGAGAGAAGAGAGCTCCTCTCTTTTCAGAGCTCCGCAAGAAGGAAGGAGCGTTCGTTCGTCCTCTAGACTTTTCCCGAAGGAACAACCCTCTCCCTCCCGGCAAATACCCAGGACTCAGGAGTCCCGTAGGATCGTTTATATATTCCTTCTAAGGACGCAAGAGTATCGCCGAATAGGCACCTCGATTTTGACAAGTGTTCTTCGCCTCCCAGGAGGTATAGGAGAGAATCTAGCGCCTCTCCGAATGGACGCAAAGGGAAAAGGAGCTATTCGCCTGCTAGACGCAGTTACCAGGACGCAAGCGTCTCCGCTACTGGACTACGGGAACAAAGAGTTCTCCTTTCTCCTCGCAGGCGCATTTCGCCTTCCAGGCGTCCTCATCAGGACGCAAATGCCTCTCCTTCTTGGACCAGGCATCCTCACCAGGACGCAAGCGCCTCTCCTTCTTGGCCCAGGCGCACTCACCAGGACGCAAGCGCCTCTCCTTCTTGGCGCCAGGAACAGGATGTTCTCCTTTCTCCTCGCAGGCGCTCTTCGCCTCACAGGCGTCTGATTCAGGACGCAAGCGCCTCTCCTAGCAGGCGCAAGGAGTAGAGCAGAAGCCCGAGTATAGGGAAGCTCCAGGACTCGTGCAGGAAGGAGGATGAAACCAAGGTTTCGGATATCCAACAAGGGGACATTGATTCTCCTACAGATAGGATTCACGAGAGAAAAAGGCTTCTTTCTCCGGATCGGTCTCCTGAAAAGGCAAAGCCCTCTTCGCCTGCATCGCTTTTGGAAGAAGTTTCGGAAGAAGAGATCTTCAAAGATGCAGGAGTTTCGGACTATAAGAGACTTGCTTCTCTTTTGTTGCAAGTGTTTGGAGACTCGCTACGCCCGTCGGATCCCCCCCCCCTTCTCCTGGATCTTTATTATCTAGCACGAAACTGTCGAAGTCCTCCTCCTCCTTCGTCAGGATGACCCCTACTCTTTCTATGAGAAAGTCTCTGAAGAGCCTCGAGAGCTGGCTCAGATCTAGGAAGGAAGCGGGGAAGACGGTATTCGCTTGTCCTCCTTCCAAGCTGACGGGAAAACCAGGTATGTGGTATGACACCAAGGAGCCAATGGGCCTGGGACTCCCTCGTCCTCAGATGCGGACTTTTCCGCTCTTGTAGATTCTTCAAGACGACGCTCTCTGCATTCTGAAAAAGCCTCTTGGGGAATGTGTGAGGTTGATCATCTCATCAAGGGCCTGTTCAAGACTCTCGAAGTCTTTAACTTCATGGACTGGGCTTTGGGAGCTTTAGCCAAGAAGTCTCAAGAACCAGACTTCGTTACCATGGAAGAGTTGGGCAGCGTATTAAACTTGCCTAGACAAGGCGGTTATGGATGGCTCCAATGAAGTGGCATCCCTTTTTGGATCCTGTATATTGAAGAAGAGGGCAGTGTTTAGCTCCTTCTTAACGAAATCTGTTTCGCCTCTGCAGAGATCCTCCCTGTTATACGCGCCCCTCTCTAGTCACCTTTTTCCTCAGGAAATAGTGAGGGATATATCGAAGACCTTATCAGAAAAGGCCACACAGGACTGTTGGCCCAGTCAGCTAAAAGGCTATACCTGCTGTTCAGGTTTCGAAGAAGGAGAAAGTTCCCTTCCAGCAGCCCTTTCGGGGAAGGTCTGCCCCTAGATCTTCTCTCAGAAGTAGACGATCGGAGAAGAGAGGAAGGTCTTCTCGAAGGCCGTTCGTCAAGACCCAGTGAGACTGCGGTCCTCCAGACAAAAGTGGGTGCCAGGCTTCTAAACTTTTACGAAACTTGGGCACAGAAAGGTGCCGATGCCTGGTCCCTATCCATCCTAAAGAAAGGATATTTAATCCCCTTCAGGGAAAAACCTCCCTTGACTACAACTCCAAGGGAGTTGACAGCAAACTACAAGGATTCTGTCAAGAAACAAGCCCTTTTACATCTCGTGGAGCAGATGCTTTACAAGGAAGCCATAGAGGAAGTAAAAGATCTCTCTTCTCAGGGGTTTTACAATCGCCTGTTCTTGGTTCCGAAAAGTTCAGGAGGTTGGAGGCCAGTTCTGGACGTGAGCGCCCTGAACGTGTTCGTAGCAAAGAGGAAGTTCACAATGGAGATGACATCCTCGGTGTTAGCAGCCCTGCGTCCAGGGGACTGGATGGTATCCCTGGACCTGCAGGATGCTTATTTCCCCACGTGCCAATACCACCCCGTCTTCCAGGAAATACCTCAAATTTATGGCTCAAGGAGAGTATTTCAATTTCGGGCCCTATGCTTCGGACTCTCAACAGCCCTCAAGTATTCACAGGACTGATGAAAAATGTGGCTCACTGGCTTCATCTCGAAGGGATTTGAATATCCTTGTATCTAGACGACTGGCTGATACGAGCACAGTCGCGAGTCAGATGTCTGGAGGACTTAAAGCTGACACTGAAGTTAACACAGTCCTTGGGACTGTTAGTAAACCTCGAGAAATCCCAGATGATTCCCCAGCAGAACATTGTTTATCTGGGGATTCGGATGGATTCTCGGGGTTTTCATGTATTTCCATCACAGGAAAGACAGAACCGCTGCTTGGAAAAAGTAGCAAACCTTCCTAGAAGACTAAGAACAATGTTTTCCGCGAGGGAATGGATGAGTCTTCTGGGGACCCTTTCCCTCGTTTGGAACAGTTCATTTCTCCTAGGGAATGGCTTCACCTTAAGGCCTTTTACAGTTCTATCTAAGAGAACAGTGGGATCAGAGATCCCAAAATCTGTCCGTTTTATGCATGACACTTACCTGGCAGGTATATATATAGCTGTATTTTCTGAAGTCCGACAGAATTTAAAAAACTTCCGACACACAAAGCAGTGGTCGGCCAGGTGGTTAGTACCCATTTCCCGCCGCTGGGAGGCGGGTATCAGGAACCGCATTCCCATTTTTCTATTCATAAATTTTCTGTCGCCGGTACTGAAAACACACCTGTTTTCAGTACCATCCGGCTTAGGATTTTGGAAACTTCATTTGCCGCTAAGTATCCTAATTGTCTTTTAATTTATTTACTTGGATTTGTGGCTAGGCATACGCTATCTTAAATTGATTTGAATTTGATTCATTTTTGCATAAGATATCTGAATCTAGTTAGGCTAGTTTCAGAGGGTGTTGTCTGCAAAGATAGGGTGTGGCTACCGAAAGCTTCGGTAGTTCCGCACTTGGGGGGCGCAATTAATCAGTAAACATGTCTATTTCCGTAAGGAAAAAGTATGATTCGTATGTACGCAATTAATCAGTAAACGTGTCTAATTCCGTAAGGAAAAAGTTTTGTTTAGTATGTACGCAATATCAATTACGAAAGTCAGGGTAGT
Source organism: Macrobrachium nipponense (assembly GCF_015104395.2). Lineage (NCBI taxonomy): Eukaryota > Metazoa > Arthropoda > Malacostraca > Decapoda > Palaemonidae > Macrobrachium > Macrobrachium nipponense. The sequence continues at coordinate 80,831,880 of NC_087201.1, read as the reverse complement.
GATACTGCTAACCTTTCCGGTATACTTTATTTTGCCTAACGCTGTCAGTATGGCCTACGGGTTATGACTATGTCTGCGAGAGGTGATCGCTGTCCTTCATTGTTGTGAAGAGTTCTACTTCTGTTTTTGTTACGCCTAACCCTGTAATGTTGCCTTCGGGCCCTAAAACAGTGTTTGTAGAGGTTATTGCCCTTTCTCTTATACTATTTCGATTCGTAACTTAGAATCGAAAGTGCTTGCTTTAGAGAGCAATAGTGAAGTGGCTAAGTGCAGTGACAGTGCCCCTTGTGTAGTGGAGGGTGCGTCAGATCGGCCTTATAACGCCTCTAGGTCTAGACCTCTGTCGAACTCCCAGAACCAAGGGAGAGGGCATGTCGAAAGCCGAAGGAGGGTTACAGGGAACCCCACCGATCTGGCGTGCCTTCGGCAGTTTTCTGATGAAAATCCCCAGGATTGCCAAAAGTGCTGTTTTTCACATGCACGAATCCTGAAGGATTGCTTCTCGTCCTCCGAGGCGTCCTCACCCCGCACAAGGGTTGGAGCTCTCGGAAGGACTCGCGCCCTCTAAGAATCCTTTATAGGAAGAGGACGAATCTTCACGTCCCTTCTCCCTCGCTATGTGTTTCAGTGAGAAGTAAGAAGGCGAAAGTTGCCTGATCACGTGTACTTCTTTCCACCAAGAAATAGGAAAAAAGAAGGCAGTTTCTCTTGCTTGTTTTGACGCCTGTCAGGAGCGTGACGCTTTTCTGCACGCTTATTTGGACGATCGGCTTCTTGAACAGGACGCTCCGATGACGCACTCAGGCCGCCGAGCGCGCACCAGGACGCCGAGCGTCCTCGCCAGTGGACGCCGAGCGCGCACCGCAGGACGCCGAGCGTCCTCGCCAGTGGACGCCGAGCGCGCACCAGAATGTTTCTGTTGAACTCTTCAAGCTCTTGTTTAAGATTTGAGCCTCAAGAAAGTGAACAGAACTTCGTCTTCGAAACCCAGCAAGACCTCGGGTTTCGTGAATTCAAGAGGTCTCTGTCAATATTATATTGCTTTTCGCAAAGGTGGATGGAGTCAAGGAAAGCTCAAGGGAAGATCTCGTTTTCTCTACCTCAGTCAAGACTTTGAGATAAGACAGTTACGGGTTATGTAATGGCTCGACGTCCTGAACGTCAGGATTTTCGGCAACGTTCAGTAGGATTCTTGCAAAGGCACTCATCAAAAGGACGCTCTTCCAGGAAAGCGGCAAGACAGGACTTCCTTTGCCATACTGCCAATAAATTTAAAGCTTTTTAGACCATCTGAAAGGGTTTTTCAGATGATAGATTTTGTTAGTTTCTAGTCGAGACTTCCATGCCGATTGAGCATCGTCGTTCTACCTACCGTAAGCCCAGTCTCTTAACAGGATTCTTGTCCCTTCCTTGTTTGAGACGGGAATCGAAAATAAAAGGCTCGACTTCCTGGATTACGTTTTGTCAATTCAGTGACTTTCCCCCATTGACAATTTACTTACTTAGTTTTTGTCAAGTAAGTGGTGTTCCCCACCCTCATTGACAAAATATCTCTCTGTACCGTTAATGGGTTAGTTCTCATTGACAAACATCTCATTACTTGATATTGCGTAAGCGAATAAGGACAAGGTTCGGAAGAGCTCTCCTTCCTCATTCGCAGACTCGTACAAGAAATAGACTGGTAGACTACGTCAATGAACGCTTATGTCCAGTATCTTAAGAAGCTTGAGCTGTCTGCTTCGATTCTCTAAGTTTTTGTTCATGAAACTTGCCTGTCAGATATGTATGTAGCTGTATTTCCGAATTCAGCTATATATATGTCTGCCAGGTAAGTATGAACAAACTTTATTGTGATATAATAAAATTTTTTGCCTTGCGTTATTTTAATACTGGTTGGTTCAAGTCATACACGCTTGCTGTAGTTACCTCTTCGGATGGCAACCGAGAGGTCTATTGTCTACTATTTTAAGGACATTTAATCGTCACTCCCTGCAGCCTTCCAGGAGTTTCCGATTTATCTTTTACCGTTGTTATGGTAGTGTTCTGACGACACAAACGCATCTAGATATTTAGCGTTTTCTGTTTGCGCTTAAATATACCAGCTTGAGAGTCTCTGTTTGTTCAAAAATAACGGACCTATTTCTTCGTAGAATAGGTAGCTGGCAACCCAGACATAAAGTTAAGAGACGACGTTCGTAAGCTGCTGGCTGCTGCTGTGTCTGACTGTCCAAGTTCCAACCGAGCCATGCTCAACATTGCTATCTAGTGCCGCGGTAGGTTACGTCTCTCTCTCCTGCGGGGTTGACTGACTAACCGTATCTCTGTGCTGGCGGTTACGTCTCTCCTGCGGGATTGACTGACTAACTGTATCTCTGTCCTACAATCACGGACTTTAGCCCTAAGATTGAGGGGATTTCTTACGTGAATGAATAACGTTTGCATTAGTTTTGCCTTACTATGTTCAACAGAGTTATCTCTTAATCCTTTCGGTGCTCGTTACCGCACGGTATAGAACTACGAGTCTACCGCAACATTGCACTTTTATATGCTCTCCTGCTTAGGCAAAGCGCAGCCTTATAGGGAAGTAAGCATACTCGGGGAGGGAATGGATGAGCTTGCTGGGGACCATTTCCTTCCTGAAGAAGTTTGTCCCCGAATAGACTGCAATTCAGACCACAGTTTTTTACTACCGGGAAACTGAAATATTATTCAAGATCTAGGAATTATTCTGAACATCTCTCAGTGGCGTCATGATAGTTGGAGGTGCCGGACATCTGGATAGTGTTTCAGATGTCCTGGATCTTAATCTGAAAGAAGTAAATGCAATTCGGTCGTCCCTCCAGTCCTCGAAACGAGTTTTGGAACCAGTGGTCCACATCAACTCTGATTCCACAGCTCTCTCATATCTTAAGAAGTATCTTATCTCGGTACCCTGCTCGAGTTTTCTTTACGAGAAAGAGCCTATTAATAACAACAGGCGTAGAATGTAACGATCATCTAGAGGTTCGTTACAGGATTGCAAAAGTCCGTACGAATCGTCTCGATAGATTATCTAACATGCTAGGTATTTTATTTAAGTGGTGTTCTTTTTATGGTTGTCTGAGAGGGTTATTTCCTCTTCAGTATGTGAAGTGTAATGTGTTACGTTAGCTTTGTGTGTGGTTCAGGTGGTCTAACTTATCCTAGCCATGAATGCCCCTGGTAAGAGAGGGGCTAGGTTTCCTGTCAACAAATTGGTCACGTCCAGTTGTCAGACCCTTGTTGTTAGCTTTCTCAACAAACAGGTCACATCCTAGTTGAGAGCTACTAAGGTTTAGCAGGCTAAGAGGCAGGACCTACGAAGTCAGCTACCTTAGCAGGTAAGGAACTTAATAAATAATTTAAAAAAATTAGTTAATTTTGAAAATTATGACGATATTGCTGTCTGTGACCCACCTCCAAATGTGTCAATCAGCTATATATATACCTGCCAGGTAAGTGTCATGCATAAAAATGATATTGTTATGATACAATAAAGTTTTATGCATACTTACCTGGCAGGTATATATAATTAAATTCCCACCCTCCTCCCCTCAGGAGACAGGGTTTCAGAGAAAATCGAGGGATAAAACGGGAATACTTAGTTCCAAGTACCAGAGCCACGGGGACCGTGGGGGAGATCACCTGAACTACCAGTGGTCTAGCGGTTGCCGAGAGTTTTGAAAATTCTGCCAGTGCGAACAGACAACAGAGAATGTTGTTTGACAGATTTGCATCTGTCAAACAACAAAGACCTTCACGATCATTGAGGACTGTGGAATCTCGATTCTAGCTCACCATCTACTTTTTGTCTCGCCTGTTTTCTCGGAGTCAGACACTCGTGCGAGATCAGGCGACATATAGTAGCCCTGAGTTTCTTATTGACGAAGTTGATTGCGGACGACGTTGGGTTGCGTTGATACACCCCCAAGGTTTGCTTAGATTGAATCGCCCAGGCAGTCCAGACACTCATCCTTCAGCTAAGAATAGTGCCTTTTGGTCTTCAGGGTACAGCCTTGCTGTCCTTGATTCGTCTGACTGGTCAACTGGTCGTTCACCTGACTTTAGTACAGACTGTGCATTTTCCGGATCGAAGCTTTCAATATGGAACTTAGACGTAGTCTGAAGTTCTTGATGTCAAAGCATTCGAACCTCTCCTGCCTGTTAACTTCTTGTATGTGATCAGGAAGGCCTTCTTCTAACCACCCTAGATACGACAAAGAGGGTTAGTGAGATTTTAAGCCATCGTCACAAGTTTTTGGCTTTAGAGAACACAAGGAGGTGTGCTCTCTAAGGCCTTTCGTTATGGCCTAAGAATGGAAACCCTTTTTGTCCTTGGGCCAGGATCTTGGAAGCAAGGATGGCACAAGTTAGTGGGGAGGAGCCAGAGAGAGTCCTGTGCCCTGTCAGGTCTCTCAAGTTTTATCTACTTAAAATCAAGAAAGTCGAAGTCAGTCGGGCAATCTGCAGTGTTCCGAAAAAGACCAGACTTGCCCATATCGAAGTACACCCTGGTTTTAGGGTTAAGGAGTTCTTAATTTAAAAAAAAAAAAAAAAAAAAAAAAAATGCTCCTTCATTGTGTTTGCACAAAGATTTGAAATCTTTTTATCTGAATGCTCACGAGGTGAGGGCGCGGCCTCGGAAGCATTTCAAACAGAGCATGGCACTCAGCAACATCCTGAGTACCATATTTTAGCGAAGCAACTCTGGGTTCACTTCACACTCCCTGCGAGATGTGAAGATGGCATATGAGTATCTGCTGCTCGCTAGGGCCATACGTGGTCTGCAGACACAATCTTGGGGGCAAGAAGTACTACTCATCCTATCCTGTAGAAAATGGTTAGGAAGAGCTCTTAATTTAGTTGTGGAGTCGCTGACAACGGCGACTTCTTAACTCTGAAGCTTTAGTTAACACATTCATTAACTTTTGCTAGGTTTGGTCAGGTGGTGATATATATAATTATATATATATATTTTATTTTACTTCTTAGCCCTCATGGTATGGTCAATATGGTCTAGCTATCACATTGTGGTCACGCCCCCGTTGACAGATCATCTGGAGTGCACCAGCTTTATAGTCTCTACCTCGCTGGCAACTCTAGTAAAGCAGAAGCAGACTTGGGTGACAGTAAATCACGAAGTCGGCTATGCTAACAGGTGGAACCAAGATGTAAATCATCTGCATGCATTTGTTTCCCAAAATCCTTCTATTCTGTCCCTTCCCACCTCCAACGGTGGGGTTCCAACTATATATATATCTGACAGGTAAAGTTCATGAGCAAAATGATATTGTTATGATACAATAAAGTTTGTTCATACTTAACTGGCAGATATATATATATTCAAGTACCCACCCACCTCCCCTCAGGGACAGTGGAAATAAAAATTATGAATAGAAAATGGGAATGGTTCCTGATACCCGCCTCCCAGCGGCGGGAATGGGTACTAACCACCTGGCCGACCACTGCGTGTGTCGGAAGTTTTTTAAATTCTGTCGGACTTCAGAAAATACAGCTATATATATACCTGCCAGGTAAGTATGCATAAAACTTTATTGTATCATAACAATATCATATTCCTTCCAGATCACGAAGGAAATAAAGGAGGACCTTCGTTGGTGGATGAATCCGTGCAGGATCAACGAAGGAGTATCCCTTCATCGACGTTCCGAACCCTCGGCTAGTGTTGTATTCCGACGCCTCAGATGCGGGGTGGGGAGCCACTCTAGGGACGAGAGAAGTGTCAGGCACCTGGAGGGGAGAACAGGTGTCCTGGCACATCAATATGAAGGAATTAACAGCGATTCACCTGTCTCTCATACACTTCGAGGCTCAGATCTCAGGTTCAGTCCTACAGATCAATTCGAACAACACAACAACCTTAGCTTACATCAAGAAGCAAGGAGGGACGCACTCGTTCTCCCTTTACAAAAAGGCAAGAGAACTACTGCTTTGGGCAGAAGAGAGAAGAATCACTCTCCTGACGAGATTCATTCCAAGGGGAAACAAAAATGTAATAGCCCTGACCTTCTGAGCAGGAGAGACCAAGTACTGCCTACAGAATGGACGTTGCATCAGGAGGTATGCAACAGACTATGGTACCTCTGGGGGAGATCAAATATAGATCTTTTTGCCACCCATTGGAACAGCAGGCTGGAAAGTTACTGCTCCCCGATCGCCGACCCAAGGGCGATTTCAGTGGACGGCCTTCTCCTCGATTGGTCCGGAATAGATGGGTATGCTTTTCCTCCGTTCAAGATCATATCGGAAGTAGTAAGGAAGTTTGCAGCAGCAGAGGGAGCCAAACTGACCCTCATAGCCCCGTTCTGGCCAGCGCAAAACTGGTACACAGAGATTCTGGGATGGATAGTAGACTTTCCGAGATCTCTCCCAAACAGGAGCGATCTTCTCAGACAACCCCACTTCGACATGGTATCACAAAAATAAACCTGGCCCGCTCTCGCTCTAACTGCCTTCAGACTATCGAAGGACTTGTCAGAACGAGAGGTTTTTCTCGAGAAGTGGCGAAAGCGATCGCAAGAGCAAGGAGACCATCTACTATTCGAGTCTACCAGTCGAAGTGGGATGTGTTTCGCAGATGGTGTAGGACTCAGAAGATATCCTCTTCCAGTACCTCTGTGACAGATATAGCTGATTTCCTCCTTTACTTGAAGGAAAAATGTAATCTAGTAGTCTACAATTAAGGGCTATAAAAGTATGCTATCGTCAGTCTTCAGGCATAGAGGCCTTAACATTGGGGAAGACAAAGATTTACATGATCTGATTAAATCCTTCGAGACGTCAAAGAACAGAGTATTAGAGCACCTAGTTGGAACTTGGATGTGGTCCTAAAGTACTTGATGACCCCCAAATTCGAAACCAACCTCCCCGTAAGGCTACGTTCAGAGATCTGACAAGGAAGTCTTTATTCTTGGTCGCGCTAGCCTCAGCAAAAAGAGTAAGCGAACTACAAGCCTTAGAACATAATGTTGGCTTCAGGAACGACTCGGCGTTCTGTTCCTTCAAACCGATGTTTTTGGCGAAGAATGAAAACCCTTCGAAACCTTGGCCTAGAACCTTCGAGGTAAAAGGACTTTCGTCTCTAGTAGGTACAGAGCGAGAAAGGGCTCTTTGCCCAGTTAGAAGCCTTAAGTTCTACTTAGAAAGGAAGAACGAACTAAATGGGAGTAAGGAGAGTTTATGGTCCTCAGTTAGAGATCCCGGAAGACAGATCTCAAAAAATGCTCAGGCGTTCTTCATCAAAGATGTAATCAAGGAAGCCCATTTAGCGTGTAAAGAAGAACAACTGGACCTCCTTAGAGTTAAAGCTCACGAGGTAAGAGCAGTCGCTACCTCTTTGGCATTCCACAAGAACTTGTCGATACAGACTCTAGTGGAGTCAACTTTTTGGAGATGCAATTCAGTCTTTGCATCCCATTACTTGAGACACATTCAAGTGACGTAAAACGACAAATGCTTTACTCTAGGAGCGTACGTATCTGCGGATTCGTTGCTGGGACAGGGAGCTGAACCCATCCTTTTTAGTTTTATTAGGTTAGGGTTTTTTAATGGTTTTTTTGGTGCGTTTAATTGGTCGATTGAAAGAGGGTGCAGGAGTTGACCCCTTTCAAATCGTAGTTCTAACATGTTAGTGTGGTCAGGTGATCGGGATTGGTCGTTATGCTCCTTGTAGTGTCTTAATTACCTAAAGCTCTATCATGTAAGAGGGTTAGCCCCCGTTGGTATGATACAGGTCAAGGTTCTGCCATGTAAGTGGGTCAGCCCCCATTGGTACGATCCAAGAAAAGGCTCTGCCATGTAAGCGGGTAAGCCCCCATTGGCATGATCCGAAAGGGTTATCAGTCACAGGTCTCATCCTCTCTGAAACTCTGATGGCAAGGCAAGACATAGACAGTATCAATGAAGTCTTCTTCCATATCAGGTAGGAACCAAGGTTGTTTTTTAATATACCTACAACGTATGTTGTTTCCCCGTTTTTATATTCATAAATAATTAGTATGTAACTGTCTCTTGCCCTCCACCAAGGGTGTCAATCAGCTAAGTATATATCTGCGGGGGAAGTTGCATGTACAAAAATGATATTGTTAGTATACAATAAAGTTTTGTACATACTTACCCGGCAGATATATACGATTAATGGCCCGCCCAGCCTCCCCTCAGGAGACAGGTGGAAGAGAAAAATTCTGGTTAGAAAACGGGAATGGTTCCTATTCCCGCCACCCAGCGGTGGGAGTGGGCTGGTCACCTGACCTACCTGTCGCGTGTGCCGCGAGTT